>NW_028121133.1:0-20628 GCF_965183815.1 Platalea leucorodia
CCCGGGACCCCAAATCCCCCCGAATGAGCCAAAATGGCGCCCAGGGACCCCAAAATGGCGCCCACAGACCCCAAAATGGCGCCCAGGGACCCCAAATCCCCCCGAATGAGCCCAAAATGGCGCCCAGGGACCCCAAATCCCCCCCGAATGAGCCCAAAATGGCGCCCGGGGACCCCAAATCCCCCCGAATGAGCCCAAAATGGCGCCCAGGGACCCCAAATCCCCCCGAATCAGCCCAAAATGGCGCCCGGGGACCCCAAAATGGCGCCCAGGGACCCCAAAATCCCCCCGAATCAGCCCAAAATGGCGCCCAGGGACCCCAAATCCCCCCAAATGAGCCCCAAAATGGCGCCCAGGGACCCCAAATCCCCCCGAATCAGCCCAAAAATGGCGCCCAGGGACCCCAAATCCCCCCGAATGAGCCCAAAATGGCGCCCAGGGACCCCAAAATCCCCCCGAATGAGCCCAAAATGGCGCCAGGGACCCCAAAATCCCCCCGAATGAGCCCAAAATGGCGCCCGGGGACCCCAAATCCCCCCGAATGAGCCCAAAATGGCGCCCAGGGACCCCAAAATCCCCCCGAATGAGCCCAAAATGGCGCCCAGGGACCCCAAAATCCCCCCGAATGAGCCCAAAATGGCGCCCAGGGACCCCAAAATGGCGCCCAGGGACCCCAAATCCCCCCGAATGAGCCCAAAATGGCGCCCGGGGACCCCAAATCCCCCGAATGAGCCCAAAATGGCGCCCAGGGACCCCAAAATCCCCCCGAATGAGCCCAAAATGGCGCCCAGGGACCCCCAAATCCCCCCCGAATCAGCCCAAAATGGCGCCCGGGGACCCCAAATCCCCCCCGAATCAGCCCAAAATGGCGCCCAGGGACCCCAAATCCCCCCGAATGAGCCCAAAATGGCGCCCAGGGACCCCAAATCCCCCCGAATGAGCCCAAAATGGCGCCCGGGGACCCCAAATCCCCCCCGGCCCCTGACACAGTGGGGCAGGGCCCCCTCCCCCGCCGTGGGGCAGAACCCCATTTCCCCCCCTCCCCCACTATGGGGCAGGACCCCACGTTCCCCCCTCCCCCACCGTGGGGCAGGACCCCACGTTCCCCCCTCCCCCGCCATGGGGCAGGACCCCGTGTCCCCCTCCCCCCCCCGCCATGGGGCAGCCTCCCCCCCGCCATGGGGCAGCCCCCCCCGCCATGGGGCAGCCCCCCCCCCCCCCGCCGTGGGGCAGGACCCCCGTGTCCCCCCTCCCCCGCTATGGGACAGCCCCCCCCCACCATGGGGCAGCCCCCCCCCCCCGCCATGTCCCCCCCCCCCGCCGTGGGGCAGCCCCCCCCCCCGCTATGGGGCACCCCCCCCCCCCCCCGCTATGGGACAGCCCCCCCCCACCATGGGGCAGCCCCCCCCCCCCGCCATGTCCCCCCCCCCCGCCGTGGGGCAGCCCCCCCCCCCGCTATGGGGCACCCCCCCCCCCCCCCCGCTATGGGACAGCCCCCCCCCACCATGGGGCAGCCCTCCCCCGCCATGGGGCAGCCCCCCCCCCCCCCGCCATGTCCCCCCCCCCCGCCATGGGGCAGGACCCCGTGTCCCCCCTCCCCCACTATGGGCAGGACCCCGTGTCCCCCCTCCCCCACTATGGGGCAGGACCCCACGTTCCCCCCTCCCCCGCCATGGGGCAGGACCCCGTGTCCCCTCCCTCCCCCGCCATGGGGCAGCCCCCCCGCCATGGGGCACCCCCCCCCCCCCCCATGGGGCAGCCCCCCCGCCATGGGGCAGCCCCCCCCCCCGCCGTGGGGCAGGACCCCGTGTCCCCTCCCCCCCCGCCATGGGGCAGCCCCCCCGCCATGCGGCAGCCCCCCCCCCCCGCCGTGGGGCGGGACCCCGTGTCCCCCCTCCCCCGCTATGGGGCAGCCCCCCCCCGCCGTGGGGCACCCCCCCCCCCCGCCGTGGGGCAGCCCCCCCCCGCCATGTCCCCCCCCCCCCGCCGTGGGGCACCCCCCGGCGGGCCGCACCGGCGCGCAGCGCCAGCCCCACGGTGGCGGGGGCCTGGGGCCGGGCCGTTTGGCTGGTGAAGCCGCAGTCCCCCAGCGTCTTCGTGTCCTCCAGCAGCTGCTCGTCCTGGGGGGGGGGGCTGCTGTGGGCCACGCCCCCCCCCCGGGCCCCGCCCACACAGGGCCACGCCCCCCCGGCCCCGCCCCAACGGGCCACGCCCACACAGGGCCACGCCCCCCCGGGCCCGCCCCAACGGGCCACGCCCCCACAGGGCCCACCCCACCCCCACAGGGCCCCCCCGACCCCCCTATAGGGCCCCACCCCCCACAGGGCCCTGCCCCCCCGAGGCCCCGCCCCCCCCGGGCCCCGCCCACACAGGGCCACGCCCCCCGGCCCCGCCCCAACGGGCCACGCCCCCACAGGGCCCACCCCACCCCCACAGGGCCCCCTGACCCCCCTATAGGCCCCACCCCCCACAGGGCCCTGCCCCCCCGAGGCCCCGCCCCCCCGGGCCCCGCCCCCCACAGGGCCACACCCCCACACAGGGCCCCGCCCCCCCGGGCCCCGCCCCCACAGGGCCCCACCCCCCCCCGGGCCACGCCCCCCCAGGGCCCCCATCCCCCCCCATAGGGCCCCACACCCCAGGGCCCCGCCCCCCCAGGGCCCCGCCCCCTCACAGGGCCCCGCCCCCACAGGGCCCCGCCCCCTCACAGGGCCCCGCCCCCCGTAGCCCCCATAGTCCCCTATGGCCCCTGTAGCCCCCCCATAGCCCCTGTAGCCCCCGGTAGCCCCCCAGTAGCCCCCATAGCCCCCCATAGCCCCCCAGTAGCCCCCATAGCCCCCCTGTAGCCCGCCTAGACCCTGTAGCCCCCCCATAGCCCCTGGTAGCCCCCCATAGCCCCCGTAGCTCCTGTAGCCCGCCCGTAGCCCCTGTAGCCCCTGGTAGCCCCCATAGTCCCCCATAGCCCCCCTGTAGCCCGCCTAGACCCTGTACCCCCCTCATAGCCCCTGTAGCCCCCTGGTAGCCCCCATAGCCCCCGTAGCTCCTGTAGCCTGCCCGTAGCCTGCCCGTAGCCCCCCAGTAGCCCCCATAGCCCCCCTGTAGCCCCCATAGCCCTGTAGCCCCTGGTAGCCCCCCGGTAGCCCCCATAGCCCCCCTGTAGCCTGCCTAGACCCTGTAGCCCCCCCATAGCCCCTGTAGCCCCTGGTAGCCCCCATAGTCCCCCATAGCCCCCCTGTAGCCCGCCTAGACCCTGTAGCCCCCCCATAGCCCCTGTAGCCCCCTGGTAGCCCCCATAGCCCCCGTAGCTCCTGTAGCCCGCCCGTAGCCCCCGTAGCCCCTGGTAGCCCCCCGGTAGCCCCCATAGTCCCCCATAGCCCCCCTGTAGCCCGCCTAGACCCTGTACCCCCCTCATAGCCCCTGTAGCCCCCTGGTAGCCCCCATAGCCCCCGTAGCTCCTGTAGCCTGCCTGTAGCCCGCCCGTAGCCCCCCGGTAGCCCCCATAGCCCCCTGTAGCCCCCCTGTAGCCTGCCTAGACCCTGTAGCCCCCCATAGCCCCTGTAGCCCCCTGGTAGCCCCCATAGCCCCCGTAGCTCCTGTAGCCCGCCCGTAGCCCCCCGTAGCCCCCCGGTAGCCCCCTGGTAGCCCCCGGCACCTTGTAGAGGCGCTGCTCCTCCGGGGGCCGCTTGAGGATGCCGGCCACGATGCGCTTCAGCTCGTAGACGGTGCTGGACTCCTTGGCGTCGGTGAAGATGGTCGTCTTGTGGCGCCGGATCATCAGGAACACGTCCTGGGGGCGGGGCCAGTGACCGGGGGGGCGGGGCCAGTGACCGGGGGGGCGGGGCCAGTGACCGGGGGGGCGGGGCGAGTGACCGGGGGGTGGGGTGAGTGACCGGGGGGGTGGGGCGAGTGATCTGGGAGGCGTGGCTAGTGGTCTGGGAGGCGGGGCTAGTGATGGGGAGGCGGGGCTAGTGATGTGGGAGGCGTGGCTAGTGATGGGGAGGCGGGGCGAGTGATCTGGGAGGCGTGGCTAGTGATCTGGGAGGCGTGGCTAGTGACGGGAGGCGTGGCTAGTGACGGGGAGGCGGTGGCTAGTGATGTGGGAGGCGTGGCTAGTGATGGGGAGGCGGGGCGAGTGATCTGGGAGGCGGGGCTAGTGATCTGGGAGGCGGGGCTAGTGACAGGGAGGCATGGCTAGTGATGGGGAGGCGTGGCTAGTGATGTGGGAGGTGGGGCTACTGATGTGGGAGGCGTGGCTAGTGAGAGGGAGGCATGGTGAGTGAGGGAGAGGCGTGGCTAATGATAGGGAGGTGTGGCTAGTGACAAGGAGGCGTGGCTAGTGATAGGCGTGGCTAGTGATCTGGGAGGCGTGGTGAGTGATGGAGAGGCATGGCTAGTGATGTGGGAGGTGTGGCTAGTGAGAGGGAGGCATGGCGAGTGAGGGAGAGGAGAGGCGTGGCTAGTGATGGGGAGGGCGTAGCTAGTGAGGTGGGAGGCATGGCTAGTGAGAGGGAGGCATGGCTAGTGATGTGGGAGGCGTGGCTAGTGAGGTGGGAGGCGTGGCTAGTGAGGTGGGAGGCGTGGCTAGTGATGTGGGAGGCATGGCTAGTGATGTGGGAGGCGTGGCTAGTGATGTGGGAGGCGTGGCTAGTGATGTGGGAGGCGTGGCTAGTGACAAGGGAGGCAGGGCTAGTGCTGGGAGGCGTGGCTAATGACAGGGAGGCGTGGTTAGTGATGGGGAGGCGTGGCTAGCAATGTGGGAGGGCGTGGCTAGTGCTTGGGGCGTGGCCAGCAATGAGGGAGGCGTGGCTGGTGCCGCGGGGGGGGGGGGGGGGGGGGCGTGGCCATCCCGTGGTGGGGGCGTGGCCGGGGGGTGGGGGCGTGGCCAGCGCTCGCAAGGGGCAGCCGTTGGCGCTGCGGAGGGGGCGTGGCCTGGCTGAGGGGAGGGGGCGTGGCCTGGGTGAGGGGGCGTGGCCATCGTGTAAGGGGGCGTGGCCGGGGCGTGGGGGCGTGGCCAGCGCTCGCAAGGGGCGGCCGTTGGCGCTGCGGAGGGGGCGTGGCCTGGCTGAGGGGAGGGGGCGTGGCCTGGGTGAGGGGAGGGGGCGTGGCCTGGCTGAGGCGAGCGGCACCTCAGGGGCGGGGGGGGGCGGCGGAGCGGGGGAGGGGGGGGGTTTCCCCGGTTGGGGGGGGGGATCCCCGGGTGGGAGGGGCCTCCCCGCGGTGGGAGGGGGCTTCCCCGGGGTGGGAGGGGCCTCCCCGCGGTGGGCGGGGCGTCCCGCGCGCCCCCCGGGCCCCGCTCTCACCATCGCCGCGGCTCCGCGCCTGCCTCCGCCGCCGCCGGGTCCGCCACGGTCCCACAATGCACCGCGGCAGGAAGCGGCGCCCGGCGCGTGCGCAACGCCCCCTCCCTCCCCCCGCCCCGCGCGGGGGCCCCGCCCACCCGCCGCCATTTTGAGGCGGTCCGGCGGCCGGGCGCCGCCATCTTGAGAAGGGTCAGGGCGGCGCCATCTTGTGAGGGGCGGCCGGGGCCGCCATTTTGTCAGGAGCAGCCCGCCATCTTGAGGAGGGAAAAGGGGGGGGGGGTAAGGATTTGGGGGTCCCGGGGGGGGATTTTGGGTGCCCTGGGTGCTGGGGGAGGGGTCCTGGGTGCCCCATGGGGGGATTAGGTTGCCCTGGGGGGGATTTGGGTGCCCCATAGGGGACCTTGGGTGCCCTGGGGGGTATTTTGGGTGCCCCATAGGGGGATTTGGTTGCCCTGGGGGGGATTTGGGTGCCCCATGGGGGGAACTTGGGTGCCCTGGGGGGGATTTGGGTGCCCCATAGGGGGATTTGGGTGCCCTGGGGGGACTTGGGTGCCCCATAGGGGGATTTGGTTGCCCCATGGGGAATTTGGGTGCCCCATGGGGGAACTTGGGTGCCCTGGGGGGTATTTGGGTGCCCCATAGGGGGATTTGGTTGCCCCATGGGGAATTTGGGTGCCCCATAGGGGGAATTGGGTGCCCCATGGAGGGGAATTTGGGTGCCCCATGGGGGGACTTGGGTGCCCTGGGGGGGATTTGGGTGCCCCATAGGGGGATTTGGTTGCCCGGGGGGATTTGGGTGCCCCATGGGGGGGGTTGGTTGCCCCATGGGGAATTTGGGTGCCCCATGGGGGGACTTGGGTGCCCCATAGAGGGATTTTGGTTGCCCCATGGGGAATTTGGGTGCCCCATAGGGGGAATTGGGTGCCCTGGGGGGACTTGGGTGCCCCATAGGGGGAACTGGGTGCCCCATAGGTGGATTTGGTTGGCCCCATAGGGGAACTGGGTGCCCTGGGGGGGGATTTGGTTGCCCCATGGGGAATTTGGGTGCCCCCGGGGTGGGGGTGGGGGAGCCGGGTGCTGGTGGGTGCCCTCCCCTCCCCCCGGGGCGGCCGGGCCCCACGGATTTTTGCTGACGGAGCCGCTCCTGCCCCACCTTCGCCCCACGGCGGAGCCGCCCGGGCCCGGCCTTGGGCGTGGGGCGAGGAACCCCCGCGGCCCAGCCCCACGCCCGCCCCCACGGCGGCCCCACACCGTGGCGTGATGTGGGGCTGGGCCCCACGGCGGCCCCATGGCTGCCCCACACCTGGGCGATGTGGGGCTGAGCCCCATAGAGGCCCCACGGCGGCCCCACACCGTGGCGTGATGTGGGGCTGGGCCCCACGGCGGGCCCCATGGTGGCCCCACACCTGGGCGATGTGGGGCTGGGCCCCACGGCGGCCCCACGGCATGGGGAGATGGGGCTGAGCCCCATAGAGGCCCCACGGCGGCCCCACACCATGGCGTGATGTGGGGCTGGGCCCCACGGCATGGGGAGATGGGGCTGAGCCCCATAGAGGCCCCACGGCGGCCCCACCACCTGGGTGATGTGGGGCTGGGCCCCACAGCAGACCCACACCAAGGGGGTGATGTGGGGCGAGGGACCCCCCCCACCCAGCCCCATGGCTGCCCCACACATTGGGGTTCTGTGGGGCCAGGGACCCCCCCACCCAGCCCCACCACCTGCCCCACACATGGGGGGTGATGTGGGGGCTGAACATGGGATCCTCGCCCCACACCTGCCCCACACATTGGGGTTCTGTGGGGCGAGGGACCCCATACTGGGCCCCATGGCTGCCCCACACATTGGGCTTATGTGGGGCAAGGGACCCCATACTGGGCCCCATGGCTGCCCCACACATTGGGGGTTCTGTGGGGCGATGTGGGGCCAGGGACCCCTGTGTCCAGCCCCATGGCTGCCCCACACATTGGGGCTTATATGGGGGCGATGGACCCCCCCCCCCCCACCCAGCCCCACACCTGCCCCACACATGGGGGGTGATGTGGGGCTGAACATGGGATCCCTCGCCCCACACCTGCCCCACACATTGGGGGTTCTGTGGGGCGAGGGACCCCACACCTGCCCCACACCTGCCCCACACCTGCCCCACACATTGGGGTTCTGTGGGGCGAGGGACCCCCCACCCCAGCCCCACACCTGCCCCACACCTGCCCCACACATCGGGGTTCTGTGGGGCGATGTGGGGCGGGGGGCCCCTCCCCCCATCCCCTCCCCCACCCCCGGCGGCGTGGGCGAACCCGTCGGTCGGCTTGCGGCGCCCCGCCCTGCCCCACCCCCACCCCCACCCCCACCCCCGCCCCATTTAAGGGGTTCCCAGGCCGTGGGGCGCCAGGTTGGGGGGCTCGGCTCCGCCATGGCCTCCCCCGCCCTCGCCTCCTTCCTCTCCCCCTCCTCCTCCTCCTCTGCGCCCCACGGCTCGGGGCCCGCGGCTGCGAGCGGCCCCACGGCGACGGCCGAGCAGGTAGGAGCTGGGGGGGGCCTGCCCCACATCTTGGGGTTCCCCCCCCCCCCCAGCCCCACATCTGTGGGGCCCAGATGTTGGGGTCCCCCCTGCCCCACATATGGGGTCCCCCCCGCCCCACATCTTGGGGTCCCCCTCGCCCCACATTCTATGGGGCCCAGATATTGGGGTCCCCCCCCATGCCATGGGGCCCAGATGTTGGGGTCCCCCTGCCCCACATCTTGGGGTCCCCCTTGCCCCCCACATTCTATGGGGCTCAGATGTTGGGGTCCTCCTGCCCCAACATCTTGGGGTCCCCCCCGCCCCGCATCTTGGGGTCCCCCTCGCCCCCACATTCTATGGGGCCCAGATATTGGGGTCCCCCCGCCCCACATATGGGGTCCCCCCTGCCCCACATATTGGGGTCCCCCTGCCCCACATCTGTGGGGCCCAGATATTGGGGTCCCCCCCATGCCATGGGGCCCAGATGTTGGGGTCCCCCCTGCCCCACATCTTGGGGTCCCCCTCACCCCCCACATTCTATGGGGCTCAGATGTTGGGGTCCTCCTGCCCCACATCTTGGGGTCCCCCCCCGCCCCGCATCTTGGGGTCCCCCTCGCCCCCACATTCTATGGGGCCCAGATATTGGGGTCCCCCCCGCCCCACATATGGGGTCCCCCCTGCCCCACATATTGGGGTCCCCCTCACCCCCCACATTCTATGGGGCTCAGATGTTGGGGTCCCCCTGCCCCACATATGGGGGGTCCCCTTGCCCCACATCTTGGGGTCCCCCTTGCCCCCCACATTCTATGGGGCCCAGATGTTGGGGTCCCCCCGCCCCACATCTTGGGGTCCCCTTGCCCCACATCTTGGGGTCCCCCTGCCCCCCATTCTATGGGGCCCAGAAGTTGGGGTCCCCCCCGCCCCACATCTGTGGGGCCCGGATGTTGGGGTCCCCCCGCCCCACATCTTGGGGTCCCCTTGCCCCCACATCTTGGGGTCCCCCTGCCCCACATATGGGGGTCCCCCTGCCCCCCATTCTATGGGGCCCCAGAAGTTGGGGTCCCCCCCGCCCCACATCTGTGGGCCCCGGATGTTGGGGTGCCCCCCACCCTGGGTGGGGGATGGGAGCGGGGTCACCTGAGGACAGCGGGGGCGGGGGTGGGGCTTTGGGGGGGCCCCAGGACCCTGGGGGGGGGGGGCGTGGGGGTGGGGGTGGGGGTGGGGGGTCCCCCCCTCACCCCTCTGCTCTCCCCTCCCCCCAGCGGAGCAGCCCCCGGTGACGCGGGCGGAGCTGGGTGAGCGCGGGGGTCCCGAGGGCCCCCCTCCCCCCCCCGGTGTCCCCCCACCCCACCCCCCCCATCCCCCACCCCCCCATGTCCCCCCATCCCCCCACCCCCCCCAGTGCCCCCCCCCCCCCGATGGCCCCAGGGGCCCCCATCCCCCCCCCCCCCATTTGTCCCCGTGTCCCCAGTGCGTCCCCACGTCCCTGACGCGTCCCCATCCCCCCCCGTCTCCATGTCCCCTCTGACCCCCCCGTGTCCCCCCGTGTCCCCACGTCCCCCCATGTCCCCATCCCCCCATGTCCCCATGTCCCCCCATGTCCCCATCCCCCCATGTCCCCATGTCCCCCCATGTCCCCTCTGATGCCCCCCGTGTCCCCTTGTGTCCCCACGTCCCCATGTCCCCAAGTCTCCATGTCCCCTCGTGTCCCCCTGTGTCCCCATGTCCCCATGTCCCCTCTGATGCCCCGGTGTCCCTGTGTCCCTGACGCGTCCCCATGTCCTCATGTCCCCTTGTGTCCCCTCGTATCCCCGTGTCCCCCCACGTCCCCATGTCCCCCATGTCCCCTCTGATGCCCCCCGTGTCCCCTTGTGTCCCCATGTCCCCATGTCCCCTCTGATGCCCCGGTGTCCCTGTGTCCCTGACGCGTCCCCATGTCCTCATGTCCCCTTGTGTCCCCTCGTATCCCCGTGTCCCCCCACGTCCCCATGTCCCCCATGTCCCCATGTCCCCTCTGATGCCCCCCATGTCCCCCTGTGTCCCCCTGTCCCCCCATGTCCCCTCGTGTCCCCGTGTCCCCCCGTGTCCCCATGTCCCCACGTCCCCGTGTCCCCCCGCCCCCCCCCGTGTCCCCATGTCCCCCCATGTCCCCACGTCCCCGTGTCCCCATGTCCCCCCGTGTCCCCATGTCCCCTCGTGTCCCCATGTCCCCCCATGTCCCCATGTCCCCCCCATGTCCCCATGTCCCCCCGTGTCCCCATGTCCCCACGTCCCCTCATGTCCCCATGTCCCCCCGTGTCCCCCCGCCCCCCCATGTCCCCACGTCCCCGTGTCCCCCCGTCCCCCCGTGTCCCCCCGTGTCCCCTCGTGTCCCCATGTCCCCCCGTGTCCCCATGTCCCCATGTCCCCATGTCCCCCCGTGTCCCCATGTCCCCTCATGTCCCCATGTCCCCCCGTGTCCCCATGTCCCCCCGCCCCCCCATGTCCCCACGTCCCCGTGTCCCCCCGTCCCCCCGTGTCCCCCCGTGTCCCCTCGTGTCCCCATGTCCCCCCGTGTCCCCATGTCCCCTCGTGTCCCCATGTCCCCATGTCCCCTGTCCCCCCGTGTCCCCATGTCCCCCCGTGTCCCCATGTCCCCTCGTGTCCCCATGTCCCCCCGTGTCCCCATGTCCCCCCGCCCCCCCGTGTCCCCATGTCCCCCCGTGTCCCCATGTCCCCACGTCCCCTCATGTCCCCGTGTCCCCCCGTGTCCCCCCGCCCCCCCATGTCCCCACGTCCCCGTGTCCCCCCGTCCCCCCGTGTCCCCCCGTGTCCCCTCGTGTCCCCATGTCCCCCCGTGTCCCCATGTCCCCTCGTGTCCCCATGTCCCCCCATGTCCCCTGTCCCCCCCATGTCCCCGTGTCCCCCCGTGTCCCCATGTCCCCTCGTGTCCCCATGTCCCCCCATGTCCCCTGTCCCCCCCATGTCCCCATGTCCCCCCGTGTCCCCCCGTCCCCCCGTGTCCCCCCCCGCCCCCCCGCCCCCCCTGACGCCCCCTCCCCCCAGCCTGCGGCCGCCCGCGGCCCGCGGGGCGCCCGCGCAACGTGGGGGGCGAGGACGCGGGGGCGGGGGAGTGGCCGTGGCAGGGCAGCCTCCTGCGCCGGGGGGGCCACGTCTGCGGGGCCTCGCTGGTGGCCCCCCAGTGGGTCCTGACCGCCGCCCACTGCTTCCAGGCGTGAGTCGGGGGCGGGGGAGGGGGGGCACCCGTCGGGGGTGGGGGGTGGGGTGGGGGGACCAGTCGGGGGGCGGGGGGTGGGGTGGGGGCACCAGTTATGGGGTGGGGTGGGGGGAGCAGTTATGGGGTGGGGGAGGGGGTGGGGGGACCAGTTGGGGGGTGGGGGGTGGGGTGGTGGGACCAGTTGGGGGGTGGGGGAGGGGGTGGGGGCACCAGTTGGGGGGTGGGGGAGGGGGTGGTGGGACCAGTTGTGGAGTGGGGGGTGGGGTGGGGAGAGCAGTTATGGGGTGGGGGGTGGGGTGGGGGGACCAGTTATGGGGTGGGGGGTGGGGTGGGGGGACCAGTTAGGGGGTGTGGGGCAGGGGACGGGGTGGTGGCACCAGTTGGGGGGCAGGGGAGGGGGTGGGGGCACCAGTTGGGGGGCGGGGGGACCAGTTGGGGGGTGGGGGAGGGGGTGGTGGGACCAGTTGTGGAGTGGGGGGGTGGGGTGGGGAGAGCAGTTATGGGGTGGGGGAGGGGGTGGGGGGACCAGTTGGGGGGTGGGGGGTGGGGTGGGGGGACCAGTTGTGGGGGGTGGGGCAGGGGACGGGGTGGTGGGACCAGTTGGGGGGCAGGGGAGGGGGTGGGGGGACCAGTTGGGGGGTGGTGGGACCAGTTGGGGGGTGGGGGGTGGGGTGGGGGCACCAGTTGGGGGGTGGTGGGACCAGTTGGGGGGCGGGGGAGGGGGTGGGGGGGACCAGTTATGGGGGGTGGGGTGGGGTGGGGAACCAATGGTGGCCAAAGGCACCCAACGGTAGCCAAAGGCACCCAACGGTAGCCAAGGGCACCCAAGGGTAGCCAAGGGGACCCAAGGGTGGCCAAGGGGACCCAACGGTGGCCAAAGGCACCCAAGGGTGGCCAAGGGGACCCAAGGGTGGCCAAGGGGACCCAACGGTAGCCAAAGGCACCCAAGGGTGGCCAAGGGGACCCAAGGGTGGCCAAAGGCACCCAACGGTGGCCAAAGGGACCCAACGGTGGCCAAGGGCACCCAAGGGTGGCCAAAGGGACCCAAGGGTGGCCAAGGGGACCCAAGGGTGGCCAAGGGCACCCAATGGTAGCCAAGGGCACCCAACGGTAGCCAAGGGGACCCAAGGGTGGCCAAGGGCACCCAAGGGTAGCCAAGGGGACCCAAGGGTGGCCAAGGGGACCCAACGGTGGCCAAAGGCACCCAACGGTGGCCAAGGGGACCCAAGGGTGGCCAAGGGGACCCAAGGGTGGCCAAAGGCACCCAAGGGTGGCCAAGGGGACCCAAGGGTGGCCAAGGGGACCCAACGGTAGCCAAAGGCACCCAAGGGTGGCCAAGGGGACCCAAGGGTGGCCAAGGGGACCCAAGGGTGGCCAAGGGGACCCAACGGTAGCCAAAGGCACCCAACGGTGGCCAAGGGGACCCAAGGGTGGCCAAGGGGACCCAAGGGTGGCCAAGGGCACCCAACGGTGGCCAAAGGCACCCAACGGTAGCCAAGGGCACCCAAGGGTAGCCAAGGGGACCCAAGGGTGGCCAAGGGGACCCAAGGGTGGCCAAGGGGACCCAAGGGTGGCCCGTCGCCCGCAGGAGCCGGGACCCCCAGGAATACGCGGTGCTGCTGGGGGGTGCAGGAGCTCTCGGGGCCCCCAGGCCCGGGCGTGGTCGTGCCCTTGGGTCGGCTCCTCCCCCTCCCCCACCCCAGCTACGCCGGCGAGGCCACCAGCGGGGACATCGCGCTGGCCCAGCTGGCCCGGCCCGTCGCCTTCTCCGACGCCGTCCTGCCCGTCTGCCTCCCCACCCCCGCCCTCCGCTTCCCCCCCGGCACCCGCTGCGTCACCACCGGCTGGGGGGACATCCAGGAGGGAGGTGAGGCGGCGGCGGGGGCGGGGCCACCCGGGGGGGCGAGGGGAGCCAATGGGAAGCCAACCATGGCCAAGGGGAGCCAATGGGGGGTGAGGGGAGCCAATGGGGGCGAGGGGAGCCAATGGGGGCGAGGGGAGCCAATGGGAAGCCAACCATGGCCAAGGGGAGCCAATGGGGGCGAGGGGAGCCAATGGGAACCCAACCATGGCCAATGGCACCCAATGGCACCCAATGGGACC
Source organism: Platalea leucorodia (assembly GCF_965183815.1). Lineage (NCBI taxonomy): Eukaryota > Metazoa > Chordata > Aves > Pelecaniformes > Threskiornithidae > Platalea > Platalea leucorodia. The sequence continues at coordinate 13,119 of NW_028121133.1, forward strand.
CAACCATGGCCAAGGGGAGCCAATGGGGGCGAGGGGAGCCAATGGGGGTTGAGGGGAGCCAATGGGAACCCAACCATGGCCAAAGGGACCCAACGGCACCCAACGATGGCCAAGGGGGCCCAATGGCACCCAACGGCACCCAGTGGCACCCAACGGCACCCAACGATGGCCAAGGGGGCCCAATGGCACCCAACGGCACCCAACCATGGCCAATGGCACCCAACGGCACCCAACCACGGCCAAAGGGACCCAACGGCACCCAACCATGGCCAATGGCACCCAATAGCACCCAACCCTGGCCAAGGGGGCCCAATGGCACCCAACGGCACCCAACCATGGCCAATGGCACCCAATGGCACCCAACCATGGCCATTGGCACCCAATGGCACCCAACCACGGCCAATGGCACCCAATAGCACCCAACCCTGGCCAAGGGGGCCCAATGGCACCCAACGGCACCCAACCATGGCCAAGGGGGCCCAATGGCACCCAACGGCACCCAACCATGGCCAAGGGGACCCAATGGCACCCAACCATGGCCAATGGCACCCAATAGCACCCAACCCTGGCCAAGGGGGCCCAATGGCACCCAATGGCACCCAACGACAGCCAAAGGGACCCAACGGCACCCAACCATGGCCAATGGCACCCAATGGCACCCAACCACGGCCAATGGCACCCAATAGCACCCAACCCTGGCCAAGGGGGCCCAATGGCACCCAACCACGGCCAATGGCACCCAATGGCACCCAACCACGGCCAAAGGGACCCAACGGCACCCAACCATGGCCAAGGGGAGCCAACCCCGGCCAAGAGCACCCAAGGGTGGGCCCCGGCACCCCCCGACGGCGCCCTTCGTGCCGCAGAGGACCTCCCCTCGCCCCGGCGCCTTCAGAAGCTGGAGGTGCCCATCATGGCGCAGGAGACCTGCCGCCGCCTCTACGCCATCGACATGGGCCGGGCTCTGCCGCCGCGCCGCATCCGCGCCGACATGCTCTGCGCCGGCTACGCCGAGGGCCGGAAGGACACGTGCAAGGTGAGGGCGCCGGCGCTTCCGGCGCCGCGGCGCCGGCTCCTTCCCGCCGCGGCATCGATATCAGGGCCGCGGCATGAGCTCCCCTTCCCGCCACGGCACCGATACCGGCGATGCGGCACGAGCTCCCCTTCCCGCCGCGGTGTCGATACCGGCGATGCGGCACGAGCTCCCCTTCCCGCCGCCGTGCCGATACCGGGGCCGCGGCACGAGCTCCCCTTCCCGCCGCGGCACCGATATCGGCGATGCGGCACGAGCTCCCCTTCCCGCCGCCGCGCCGATACCGGCGATGCGGCACGAGCTCTCCTTCCCGCCGCCGTGCCGATACCGGGGCCGCGGCACGAGCTCCCCTTCCCGCCGCCGCGCCGATACCGGCGATGTGGCACGAGCTCCCCTTCCCGCCGCGGCACCGATATCGGCGATGCAGCACGAGCTCCCCTTCCCGCCGCCGCGCCGATACCGGCGATGCGGCGCCGGGTCTCCTTCCCGCCACGGCGCCGCTTTCGGTGCCGCGGTGCCGCTTTCGGCGCCGCATCGCCAGCCCTCCTTCCCGCCACGGCGCCGATATCGGCGCCGCGACGCCGGCCCTCCTCCCCGCCATGACGCCGCCGTCGGCGCCGCGGCGCCGGCCCTCCTCCCCGGCAGGGCGACTCGGGCGGCCCCCTGGTTTGCCGCGCCGGCGGGCGCTGGGTCCTGGCCGGCATCGTCAGCTGGGGCGAAGGCTGCGCCGTCCCCAACCGCCCCGGCGTCTACACCCGCGTCAGCTCCTACGCCGCCTGGATCGGCCCCCGCGCCCCCGGCGTCGCCTTCGTCCCCCCCGCCCCCGCCGACGCCGCCGACGCCGCCGCCGCCATCGCCGCCGCCGCCCCGCGCCGCGCTGACCTCAGCGGCGCCCTCCTCGCCGCCCTCCTCGCCCTCGCCGCCCCGCTCTGAGGCCGCCGGCCTCCCCCCCCCTCCCCCACCCCCCCGGCCCCTCCCCCCCCCGGCCCCTCCCGGGGGGGGGGGGGGGGGGGAGGGGCGGCTCGGAACCCTAGAGGGGACCCCAACATCTATAGGGGGACCCCGAAATCCATAGGGGGCCCCGAAATCCATAGGGGGCCCCCAAAATGCCGTAGGGGACCCCAACACCTATAGGGGACCCCGAAAAATCTATAGGGGACCCCGAAATCCTATGGGGACCCCGAAAATCTATAGGGGGCCCCAAAACCCTATAGGGGACCCCAACACCTATGGGGGACCCCGAAATCCTATGGGGACCCCGAAATCCATAGGGGGCCCCGAAAATCTATAGGGGACCCCAGAAATGCTATAGGGGACCCCACAATCCACAGGGGACCCCAACACCTATAGGGGACCCCGAAATCCTATGGGGACCCCGAAAATCTATAGGGGGCCCCACAATCCACAGGGGACCCCGAAAAATCTATAGGGGACCCCGAAACCCATAGGGGACCCCGAAAAATCTATAGGGGACCCCGAAATCCTATAGGGGACCTCGAAATCCTATAGGGACCCCGAAATCCATAGGGGTCCCCACAATCTATAGGGGTCCCCAAAACTCCACGGGGGACCCCAAAAAATCTATAGGGGACCCCAGAAATGCTATAGGGGACCCCACAATCCACAGGGGACCCCAGCATCTATAGGGGTCCCCAAAACTCCATGGGGGACCCCAAAACCCTATAGGGGACCCCAGCATCTATAGGGGTCCCCAAAAATGCCATAGGGGACCCCAAGACCCTATAGGGACCCCAAAACCCCATAGGGGACCCCAAAAATGCTATAGGGGACCCCCAAATCTTTACAGGGGCAATAAAACCCTATAGGGGACCCGAAATTCCCTATGGGGCACCCCCAAACCCTATAGGGAACCCCCAAACCCCTATAGGGACCCTGAAACCTTGCGGGGGGGGGCCTCAATACCCCATAGGGGACCCCTAAGCCCTATAGGGACCCCCCCAAACCCTATAGGGGACCCCAACACCCTATAGGGGACCCCTAAGCCCTATAGGGACCCCCCCAAACCCTATAGGGGACCCCAACACCCTATAGGGGACCCCAAGACCCTCTGGAGCATCCCCAACCCTATAGGGGAACCCCCAAACCCTATAGGGGACCCCCCCAGGCCCTATAGAGCATCCCCAACCCCATAGAGGACCCCCACACCCCATAGGGGACCCCAGACCCTATAGAGGGCCCCAAGACCCCTATAGGGAACCCCCAAGACCCTATAGGGGACCCCCAACCCCATTGGGGACCCCAACACCCCATAGGGGACCCCTAAGCCCTATAGGGGCCCCCCCGAACCCTATAGGGGACCCCCAGACCCTATAGGGACCCCCCTGAACCCCATAGGGGACCCCCAGAGCCTATAGGGCACCCCCAAGACCCCATAGGGGACCCCCAGAGCCCATAGGGGCCCCCAACCCCATAGGGGACCCCCCCCAGAGCCTATAGGGCACCCCCAAGACCCCATAGGGGCCCCCCACCCCCATAGGGGACCCCAAGACCCCTATAGGGACCCCCCCCCCCCATAGGGGACCCCCTCCGCCCCATAGGGACCCCCCCCCACCCTATAGAGACCCCCCCCGCCCCATAGGGGCCCCCCAACCCCATAGGGGCCCCCCACCCCCATAGGGGACCCCAAGACCTCTATAGGGACCCCCCCCCCACCCTATAGGGACCCCCCGCCCCATAGGGGCCCCCCCCCGCCCCCATAGGGGACCCCAAGACCCCTATAGGGCCCCCCCACCCCCATAGGGCCCCCCACCCCCATAGGGGACCCCAAGACCCCTATAGGGACCCCCCCCACCCTATAGGGCCCCCCCCGCCCCATAGGGGACCCCCACCCCCCTATAGGGACCCCCCCCACCCTATAGAGCCCCCCCACCCCCATAGGGGACCCCAAGACCCCTATAGGGACCCCCCCCACCCTATAGAGACACCCCCCACCCTATAGAGACCCCCCCCCCCCATAGGGCCCCCCCCCACCCCATAGGGGCGCCCCCCCCCCCCATTTCCCCCCAAAACGCCCCCCCCGGGTGGGGGAGGGGGAGCCCGCGCCCCTCCCCCCCGCCCCCCCCCCCCGAAAAAGGCGGGAAAATAAAGGATTTGGGGGGATTTGGGGGCGTTTTGTGGCGGGGGGGGGGGTGGGGGAGGGGGGGGCAGGGGATGCCGGGAAGGGGGGCGGGGCTGGCTCGCCATTGGCTGCCGGGGGAGGGGGCGGGGCCGGCGCGGCGGTTGGGCGGGAGCCGTTGGCGGGAGCCGGAGCCGGGACCCAACCGCGAGCGGGGACGACCCCCACCCCCCCCCCAATCACGTGACCCCCACCCCGGGACCCCCCCCCCCATCACGTGACAGCCCGGGACCACCCCTCCCCCCCCACAGGCGGGGTGTGGGGGAGGTGAGTGGGGAGCGGGGGGGGAGGGGCGATGGGGGGCGATGGGGGGGATGGGGGGGGAGGGGCGATGTGGGGCTGGGGGGGGAGGGGCGATGTGGGGCGATGGGGGGGGAGGGGTGATGTGGGGCGATGTGGGGGGGGGAGGGGTGATGTGGGGCGATGTGGGGGGGGAGGGGCGATGTGGGGCGATGGGGGGCTGGGGGGGGAGGGGTGATGTGGGGCTGGGGGGGGAGGGGCGATGTGGGGCGGCCCTGGATCTATGGGGCGGGAGCGGGCCGTGGGGCGATGTGGGGCTGGGGGGGGGGGATGTGGGGCTGGGGGGGGGAGGGGCGATGCGGGGCTGGGGGGGGGGGGGAATGTGGGGCTGGGGGGGGGGAGGGGCGATGTGGGGCTGGGGGGGTGATGTGGGGCGGGGGGCTATGGGGCAGGCCTGGATCTATGGGGTGGGAGTGGCTGTGGGGGCGATGTGGGGCTGGGGGGGGGGAGGGGGCGATGTGGGGCGGGGGGGCTATGGGGCAGCCGTGGATCTATGGGGCAGAGGCTCTGTGGGTCCACACGCCCCCCCCCCGCCCTTCCCCCATCCCTAACCCCTCCCCCCCCTTTTTTCCCCCCCCAGCCCCTCCCCCCGCCATGCCCCTCCCCCCCTGCCCCCCCTCCCCCCCTTTCCTCACCCCCCCTCCCCCCACCCCCCCGCCGCCCCCTCCCCCCCCGCAGCCTCAGCCGCCTCTCGGGCCGCCCCCCTCCCCCCGCCTGGACCCACGGCTTCGCCGAGGGGGGCGGGGGGGAGGGGCGGGGGGGGGAGGGGGAGGGGGGAGGGGCCGCCCCTCCCCCCCCCAGCCGCCTCTACGACCCCTCCCGCCCCCAGACCTTCTTCCGCCAGCGCTTCCAGGTCCTGGGGCGCCTGGGCCGCGGCTCCTTCGGGGAGGTCTACAAGGTAGGGGGGGAGGGGCGCCGTGGGGCGGCCCCATGGGGCGGGGCTGGGGGCCCACCCCCACGGGCCCGCCCCACACGTCTATGGGCCCGCCCCACATATCTATGGGTCCGCCCCACACTTCTATGGGTCCGCCCCACATATCTATGGGTCTGCCCCATGGCGCTATGGGTCTGCCCCACAAGTCTATGGGTCCGCCCCACACTTCTATGGGCCCGCCCCACACGTCTATGGGTCCGCCCCACACGTCTATGGGTCTGCCCCATGGCGCTATGGGTCTGCCCCACACTTCTATGGGCCCGCCCCACACGTCTATGGGTCTGCCCCACACATCTATGGGTCCGCCCCACGCCTATGGTCCCATCCCTCTGGTCCGCCCCACCCACCTCCAGCTCCCGCCCCACACATCTATGGGTCCCGCCCCACATCTACGGTCCCGTTCCCATCCCTATGGGTCCCTGTGCCCTCCCTCTGTGCCCACCCCCCCCACTTATGGGTCCGCCCCACCCACTTATGGCTCCCGCCCCACCCACTTATGGGTCTGCCCCACATCTATGGGTCCCACCCCACACATCTATGGGTCCCGCCCCACATCTACGGTCCCGTTCCCATCCCTACGGGTCCCTCTCCCATCCCCATGTGCCCGCCCCACCCACTTATGGGTCCGCCCCACCCACTTATGGGTCCGCCCCACACCTCTGGGTCCCGCCCCACACATCTCTGGTCCCACCCCACACATCTATGGGTCTGCCCCACATCTACGGTCCCGTTCCCATCCCTATGGGTCCCTGTGCCCTCCCTCTGTGCCCACCCCACCCACTTATGGGTCCGCCCCACATCTCTGGGTCCCGCCCCACATCTATGGTCCCATCCCCATCCCTACGGGTCCCTCTCCCGACCCATGTGCCCCGCCCCACCCACTTATGGGTCCCGCCCCACCCATCTATGGGCCCACCCCACCCACTTATGGGTCCGCCCCACATCTCTGGGTCCCACCCCACACATCTATGGGTCCCGCCCCACATCTACGGTCCCGTTCCCATCCCTACGGGTCCCTCTCCCATCCCCATGTGCCCGCCCCACCCACTTATGGCTCCTGCCCCACCCACTTATGGGTCCGCCCCACATCTCTGGGTCCCACCCCACACATCTATGGGTCCCGCCCCACATCTACGGTCCCGTTCCCATCCCTACGGGTCCCTCTCCCATCCCCATGTGCCCACCCCCCCCACTTATGGCTCCTGCCCCACCCACTTATGGGTCCGCCCCACATCTCTGGGTCCCGCCCCACACATCTATGGGTCCCGCCCCACATCTACGGTCCCGTTCCCATCCCTACAGGTCCCTCTCCCATCCCCATGTGTCCGCCCCACCCACTCATGGCTCCCGCCCCACCCACTTATGGGTCCGCCCCACACCTCTGGGTCCCGCCCCACACATCTCTGGGTCCCGCCCCACCCCCAGGTACGCAGCCGGGACGACGGCCGCCTCTACGCCATCAAACGAACCCTCCGCCCTTTCCGGGGTCCCCTCGATCGTCGTCGCAAGATGGCCGAACTCGTCAAGCACCAACGTGTGGGGCAGCACCCCCACTGCCTCCCCCTTCTATGGGGCTGGGAGGAACGAGGCCGCCTCTACCTCCAGACCCACCTCTGCCCCGCCGGCAGCTTACGGCAGATATGGGGCGAGCGGGGGGTCCCGGTCGCCCAATGGCGGCTGTGGGGCTACCTCTGGGACCTCCTCCTCGCCCTCCGCCATCTTCACGCCCGCCCCATAGCCACCTCGATCTCAAACCCGCCAACGTCCTCCTGACCCCCGGCGGTTGCCGATTGGCCGATTTCGCCTCGCGGTAACGCCGGGGGAAACGGCGCCGGCGGCGGATGAAAATGGCGGCGGGACCCCCGTTACGCCGCCCCCGAGGTTTTTGGGGGGTCGGCGGCGGGGCCCCCCGCCGACATTTTCAGCCTGGGGTTGACCATCTTGGAGTTGGGGGTCGGGCGCCGGCTGCCGGAGGCGGGGGAGGGCTGGCAGGAGCTGCGACTTATGGGGCTGCCCCACGGCGCGGCGGCAGGTAGGCTATGGGGCAGCGGGGCGTCGTCCGCCCCACATCTTCCTCCCCGCCCCGTTCTCCCCCCCACACCTTCCT
>NW_028121133.1:20828-41450 GCF_965183815.1 Platalea leucorodia
GGTTTTGGGGTGCTCCTGGGGGGAGAGAGGGGGGTTTTGGGGTGCCTTAAGGGGATACGAGCAGGGTTTGGGGTGTAGAGGGGGTGTATAGAGGATTTTGGGGTGCTCTTGGGGGGAGAGAGGGGGATTTTGGGGTGCTTTCAGGGGATACGAGCAGGTTTTGGGGTGCATTTAGGGGTGAATAGGGGGTTTTGGGGTGCATTGGGGGTGTATAGAGGATTTTGGGGTGCTCTTGGGGGGAGATAGGGGGATTTTGGGGTGCTTTCAGGGGATACGAGCAGGTTTTGGGGTGCATTGGGGGTGTATAGAGGATTTTGGGGTGCTCTTGGGGGGAGAGAGGGGGATTTTGGGGTGCTTTCAGGGGATACGAGCAGGTTTTGGGGTGCATTTAGGGGTGAATAGGGGGTTTTGGGGTGCTCTTGGGGGGCGATAGAGGGATTTTGGGGTGCTTCCAGGGGATACGAGCAGGTTTTGGGGTGCATTGGGGGTGAATAGAGGATTTTGGGGTGCTCTTGGGGGGAGATAGAGGGATTTTGGGGTGCTTTCAGGGGATATGAGCAGGCTTTGGGGTGCATTTAGGGGTGAATAGGGGGTTTTGGGGTGCATTGGGGGTGTATAGAGGATTTTGGGGTGCTCTTGGGGGGAGATAGAGGGATTTTGGGGTGCTTTCAGGGGATACGAGCAGGTTTTGGGGTGCATTTAGGGGTGAATAGGGGGTTTTGGGGTGCTCTTGGGGGGAGATAGAGGGATTTTGGGGTGCTTTCAGGGGATACGAGCAGGTTTTGGGGTGCATTGGGGGTGTATAGAGGATTTTGGGGTGCTCTTGCGGGGAGATAGGGGGATTTTGGGGTGTCTTAGGGGATACAAGCAGGTTTTGGGGTGCATTTAGGGGTGAATAGGGGGTTTTGGGGTGCATTGGGGGTGTATAGAGGATTTTGGGGTGCTCTTGGGGGGAGATAGGGGGATTTTGGGGTGCTTTCAGGGGATACGAGCAGGTTTTGGGGTGCATTGGGGGTGTATAGAGGATTTTGGGGTGCTCTTGGGGGGAGAGAGGGGGATTTTGGGGTGCTTTCAGGGTATACGAGCAGGGTTTGGGGTGCATTGGGGGGTGAATAGGGGGTTTTGGGGTGCATTGGGGGTGTATAGAGGATTTTGGGGTGCTCTTGGGGGGAGAGAGGGGGTTTTGGGGTGCCTTAGGGGGCACACGCAGCTTTTGGGGTGCATGGCGGGGGGGTTGGGGTGCCTGGGGGCATTAGGTGACTTTTGGGGAGCGTTTTGGGGTGCCCAGCCGCCTGGGGCCGTGGGGCGGCCGTGGGGCAGCCGTGGGGCAGCCGTGGGGCAGCCAGGGCAGGTTGGGGGGCAGTGGGGCAGCCGTGGGGCAGCCAGGGCAGGTTGGGGGGCCGTGGGGCAGCTGTGGGGCGGCCAGGGCAGGTTGGGGGGCAGTGGGGTGGCCGTGGGGCAGCTGTGGGGCGGCCAGGGCAGGTTGGGGGGCAGTGGGGTGGCCGTGGGGCAGCTGTGGGGCGGCCAGGGCAGGTTGGGGGGCAGTGGGGCGGCCGTGGGGCAGCCGTGGGGCAGCCAGGGCAGGTTGGGGGGCAGTGGGGCAGCCGTGGGGCAGCTGTGGGGCAGCCAGGGCAGGTTGGGGGGCAGTGGGGCGGCCGTGGGGCAGCTGTGGGGTGGCCAGGGCAGGTTGGGGGGCAGTGGGGCGGCCGTGGGGCAGCCGTGGGGCGGCCAGGGCAGGTTGGGGGGCAGTGGGGCAGCCGTGGGGCAGCCAGGGCATGGCCAGGGCAGGTTGGGGGGCAGTGGGGCAGCCGTGGGGCAGCTGTGGGGCAGCCAGGGCAGGTTGGGGGGCAGTGGGGCAGCCGTGGGGCAGCTGTGGGGCAGCCAGGGCAGGTTGGGGGGCAGTGGGGCAGCTGTGGGGCGGCCGTGGGGCAGCCAGGGCAGGTTGGGGGGCAGTGGGGCAGCCGTGGGGCGGCCGTGGGGCAGCCAGGGCAGGTTGGGGGGCCGTGGGGCAGCTGTGGGGCGGCCAGGGCAGGTTGGGGGGCAGTGGGGCAGCCGTGGGGCAGCTGTGGGGCAGCCAGGGCAGGTTGGGGGGCAGTGGGGCAGCTGTGGGGCGGCCGTGGGGCAGCCAGGGCAGGTTGGGGGGCAGTGGGGCAGCCGTGGGGCAGCTGTGGGGCGGCCAGGGCAGGTTGGGGGGCCGTGGGGCAGCTGTGGGGCAGCCGTGGGGCAGCCAGGGCAGGTTGGGGGGCAGTGGGGCAGCCGTGGGGCAGCTGTGGGGCGGCCAGGGCAGGTTGGGGGGCAGTGGGGCAGCCGTGGGGCAGCTGTGGGGCAGCCAGGGCAGGTTGGGGGGCAGTGGGGCAGCCGTGGGGCAGCTGTGGGGCAGCCAGGGCAGGTTGGGGGGCAGTGGGGCAGCCGTGGGGCAGCTGTGGGGCAGCCAGGGCAGGTTGGGGGGCAGTGGGGCAGCTGTGGGGCGGCCGTGGGGCAGCCAGGGCAGGTTGGGGGGCAGTGGGGCGGCTGTGGGGCGGCTGTGGGGCGGCCAGGGCAGGTTGGGGGGCCGTGGGGCAGCTGTGGGGCGGCCGTGGGGCAGCCAGGGCAGGTTGGGGGGCAGTGGGGCAGCCGTGGGGCAGCTGTGGGGCAGCCAGGGCAGGTTGGGGGGCAGTGGGGCGGCCGTGGGGCAGCTGTGGGGCGGCCAGGGCAGGTTGGGGGCAGTGGGGCAGCCGTGGGGCAGCTGTGGGGCAGCCAGGGCAGGTTGGGGGGCAGTGGGGCAGCCGTGGGGCAGCTGTGGGGCAGCCAGGGCAGGTTGGGGGGCAGTGGGGCAGCCGTGGGGCAGCTGTGGGGCAGCCAGGGCAGGTTGGGGGGCAGTGGGGCAGCTGTGGGGCGGCCGTGGGGCAGCCAGGGCAGGTTGGGGGGCAGTGGGGCGGCTGTGGGGCGGCCAGGGCAGGTTGGGGGGCCGTGGGGTGGCCGTGGGGCAGCCAGGGCATGGCCAGGGCAGGTTGGGGGGCAGTGGGGCAGCCGTGGGGCAGCTGTGGGGCAGCCAGGGCAGGTTGGGGGGCAGTGGGGCAGCCGTGGGGCGGCTGTGGGGCAGCCAGGGCAGGTTGGGGGGCAGTGGGGTGGCCGTGGGGCAGCCAGGGCATGGCCAGGGCAGGTTGGGGGGCGGCCGTGGGGCCGGTTGGGCTGTGTGAAAGTGGCACGGGGGTGGTGTGGGGGAGCTGTGGGACCGCTATGGGGCAGCTATGGGGCAGCTATGGGGCAGCCGTGGGTCGCGTGGCCCTTGACGCGCAGGTACAACAAGCGTCAGCTGAGCCGCGTCTACCCCAAGGGCACCCGCGTCGACTCCTCCAACTTCCAGCCCCAGCTCTTCTGGAACGCCGGCTGCCACATGGCCGCCCTCAACTTCCAGACCCTCGGTCAGCCCCACGGCGCGACCCACGGCGCGACCCACGGCGCGGCCCCGACCCATAGCGCAGCCCCCCATCCCCGTTGCGCGGTCCTGAGCGCGATCCGCCATGCCCCTCGGCTCGCGGCATGGATCCAGAGCGTGGCCCGGCCCCATAGCGCGACCCATAGCACAGCCCTGACCCACAGCGTGACCCATAGCACAGCCCTGACCCACAGCGTGGCCCCAGAGCGTGGCCCGGCCCCACGGCGCGACCCATAGCACAGCCCTGACCCACAGCGTGGCCCCAGAGCGTGGCCCGGCCCCACGGCGCGACCCATAGCACAGCCCTGACCCACAGCATGACCCCAGAGCGTGGCCCGGCCCCACGGCGCGACCCATAGCACAGCCCTGACCCACAGCGTGACCCATAGCACAGCCCTGCCCCACAGCGTGGCCCCATAGCGTGGTCCAGAGCGCAGCCTACGCTGCAGCAGCCCCATAGCGTGACCCTGACCCATAGCACAGCCCCACAGCGGGGTCCCCCTGCACCCCATAGCTGCCCCCTGGCTCAGCCCCACGGCGCTGACGCCGCCCCACGGCTCTGCCCCACGGCTCAGCCCCACGGCGCTGACGCCGCCCCACGGCTCTGCCCCACGGCTCAGCCCCACGGCGCTGACGCCGCCCCACGGCTCTGCCCCACGGCGCGCCCCAGACGCGCCGATGCAGCTCAACCTGGGCCTGTCGGAGCCCCACGGCTCAGCCCCACGGCTCTGCCCCACGGCTCAGCCCCACGGCTCAGCCCCACGGCGCTGACGCCGCCCCACGGCTCTGCCCCACGGCTCAGCCCCATGGCTCAGCCCCACAGCTCTGCCCCACGGCTCAGCCCCACGGCGCTGACGCCGCTCCACGGCTCAGCCCCACGGCTCAGCCCCACGGCTCAGCCCCACGGCGCTGACGCCTCCCCACGGCTCTGCCCCACGGCTCAGCCCCACGGCGCTGACGCCGCCCCACGGCTCTGCCCCACGGCGCGCCCCAGACGTGCCGATGCAGCTCAACCTGGGCCTGTTCGAGTACAACGCCCGCTGCGGGCTCCTGCTCAAACCTGAGTTCATGCGGCGCCGGGACAAAGCCTTCGATCCCTTCGCCGAGGACCTGGTGGACGGGATCGTCGCCAACACCCTGCGGGTGCAGGTGGGGACCCCCAAAAGTGCCCCGGGGACCCCCAAAACTGCCCCGGGGGGTGGGGGGTCCCCACAGCCCCCACAAAATGGCTGCGGGGGGGCTCCACAGGGCCCAAAATGGCGCTGGGGGGGCTCCACAGGCCCCAAAATGGCTGCGGGGGGACCCCATGGCCCCCCAAGCGGCCCTGAGGGGGGGGGGGACCCCACGGCCCCCCCCAAAGTGACTGGGGGGGGGACCCCAAAACTGCCCCGGGGGGTGGGGGGTCCCCACAGCCCCCACAAAATGGCTGCGGGGGGTCCCCACAGGCCCCAAAATGGCGCTGGGGGGGCTCCACAGGGCCCCAAAATGGCGCTGGGGGGGTCCCCACAGGCCCCAAAGTGGCACTGAGGGGGGGGGGGGGGCCCCACAGCCCCCCCCAAAGTGACTGGGGGGGACCCCAAAACTGCCCCGGGGGGTGGGGGGTCCCCACAGTCCCCACAAAATGGCGCTGGGGGGATCCTCACAGGCCCCAAAATGGCGCTGGGGGGGCTCCACAGGGCCCCAAAATGGCGCTGGGGGGATCCCCACAGGCCCCAAAATGGCGCTGGGGGGCTCCACAGGGCCCCAAAGTGGCACTGAGGGGGGGGGGGGACCCCACAGCCCCCCCCAAAGTGACTGGGGGGGGACCCCAAAACTGCCCCGGGGGGTGGGGGGTCCCCACAGTCCCCACAAAATGGCGCTGGGGGGGCTCCACAGGGCCCCAAAATGGCGCTGGGGGGGTCCCCACAGGCCCCAAAATGGCGCTGGGGGGGTCCCCACAGGGCCCCAAAATGGCTGCGGGGGGACCCCATGGCCCCCCAAGCGGCCCTGAGGGGGGGGACGACCCCATGGCCCCCCCAAAGTGACTGGGGGGGGACCCCAAAACTGCCCCGGGGGGTGGGGGGTCCCCACAGCCCCCACAAAATGGCTGCGGGGGGGTCCCCACAGGCCCCACAAAATGGCGCTGGGGGGATCCTCACAGGCCCCAAAATGGCTGCGGGGGTGCTCCACAGGGCCCCAAAATGGCACTGGGGGGTCCTCACAGGGCCCAAAGTGGCACTGAGGGGGGGGGACCCCCACAGCCCCCCCCAAAGTGACTGGGGGGGGACCCCAAAACTGCCCCGGGGGGTGGGGGGTCCCCACAGCCCCCACAAAATGGCGCTGGGGGGGTCCCCACAGGCCCCAAAATGGCGCTGGGGGGGTCCCCACAGGCCCCAAAGTGGCACTGAGGGGGGGGGGGACCCCACAGCCCCCCCCAAAGTGACTGGGGGGGGACCCCAAAACTGCCCCGGGGGGTGGGGGGTCCCCACAGTCCCCACAAAATGGCGCTGGGGGGATCCTCACAGGCCCCAAAATGGCGCTGGGGGGGCTCCACAGGGCCCCAAAATGGCGCTGGGGGGGCTCCACAGGCCCCAAAGTGGCACTGAGGGGGGGGGGGGGCCCCACAGCCCCCCCCAAAGTGACTGGGGGGGACCCCAAAACTGCCCCGGGGGGTGGGGGGGTCCCCACAGCCCCCACAAAATGGCGCTGGGGGGATCCTCACAGGCCCCAAAATGGCGCTGGGGGGTCCTCACAGGGCCCAAAGTGGCACTGAGGGGGGGGGACCCCCACAGCCCCCCCCAAAGTGACTGGGGGGGGGACCCCAAAACTGCCCCGGGGGGTGGGGGGTCCCCACAGCCCCCACAAAATGGCGCTGGGGGGGCTCCACAGGGCCCCAAAATGGCTGCGGGGGGACCCCATGGCCCCCCAAGCGGCCCTGAGGGGGGGGGACCCCACAGCCCCCCCCAAAGTGACTGGGGGGGGGACCCCAAAACTGCCCCAGGGACCCCTAAACTGACTGGGGGACCCCAAAATTGCCCAGGGGGTGGGGGGGGATCCTCAGCCCCCCCCCCCCCAAGTGGTGCTGGGGGGGTCCCCACAGCCCCCCCAAATGTCCCCAGAGGTGGGGGGGGGCCCCAGTGCCCCTCGTTCCCCCAGGGCGGGGGGGGCTGGGGGGTTTTGGGGGGCTGGGGCGGGTTTTGGGGTGCCAGGGCAGGGCTGGGGGGGCTGGGGGGGGGGCTCTGGGGAGGCTGGGGCGGGTTTTGGGGTGCTGGGGGGTTTTGGGGGGGGTCTGGGGGGTTTGGAGGGGGCTGGGTGGCTCTGGGGGGGTCCAGGGCAGGTTTTGGGGTGCCAGGGCAGATTTTTGGGGTGCCAGGGCGGGTTTTGGGGTGCCAGGGCAGTTTTGGGGTGCGGGGCTGATTTCGGGGTCCCCCCCCCCAGGTGATCTCGGGGCAGTTCCTCTCGGAGCGGCGCGTGGGCTCTGGGGGTGCTGGGGGGTTTTGGGGGGTCCAGGGTGGCTCTGGGGGGGTCCAGGGCGGGTTTTGGGGTGCCATGGCGGGTTTTGGGGTGCCAGGGCAGTTTTGGGGTGCGGGGCTGATTTCGGGGTGCCCCCCCAGGTGATCTCGGGGCAGTTCCTCTCGGAGCGGCGCGGGGGGGTCTACGTGGAGGTGGACGTCTTCGGGCTGCCCGTGGACACGCGGCGCCGCTTCCGCACCCGGCCCTGCCAGGGGAACCCCTTCAACCCCGTCTGGGACGAGGAGCCCTTCCTCTTCCACAAGGTGCCAAACTGGGGGCACTGGGAGGGACTGGGAGGGACTGGGGAACCCCTTCAACCCCGTCTGGGACGAGGAGCCCTTCCTCTTCCACAAGGTGCCAAACTGGGGGCACTGGGAGGGACTGGGAGGGACTGGGGAACCCCTTGGACCCCGTCTGGGACGAGGAGCCCTTCCTCTTCCACGAGGTGCCAAACTGGGGGCACTGGGAGGGACTGGGAGGGACTGGGGAACCCCTTGGACCCCGTCTGGGACGAGGAGCCCTTCCTCTTCCACAAGGTGCCAAACTGGGGGCACTGGGAGGGACTGGGAGGGACTGGGGAACCCCTTGGACCCCGTCTGGGACGAGGAGCCCTTCCTCTTCCACAAGGTGCCAAACTGGGGGCACTGGGAGGGACTGGGAGGGACTGGGGAACCCCTTGGACCCCGTCTGGGACGAGGAGCCCTTCCTCTTCCACGAGGTGCCAAACTGGGGGCACTGGGAGGGACTGGGAGGGACTGGGGAACCCCTTGGACCCCGTCTGGGACGAGGAGCCCTTCCTCTTCCACGAGGTGCCAAACTGGGGGCACTGGGAGGGACTGGGAGGGACTGGGGAACCCCTTGGACCCCGTCTGGGACGAGGAGCCCTTCCTCTTCCACGAGGTGCCAAACTGGGGGCACTGGGAGGGACTGGGAGGGACTGGGGAACCCCTTGGACCCCGTCTGGGACGAGGAGCCCTTCCTCTTCCACGAGGTGCCAAACTGGGGGCACTGGGAGGGACTGGGAGGGACTGGGGAACCCCTTGGACCCCGTCTGGGACGAGGAGCCCTTCCTCTTCCACGAGGTGCCAAACTGGGGGCACTGGGAGGGACTGGGAGGGACTGGGGAACCCCTTGGACCCCGTCTGGGACGAGGAGCCCTTCCTCTTCCACGAGGTGCCAAACTGGGGGCACTGGGAGGGACTGGGAGGGACTGGGGAACCCCTTGGACCCCGTCTGGGACGAGGAGCCCTTCCTCTTCCACGAGGTGCCAAACTGGGGGCACTGGGAGGGACTGGGAGGGACTGGGGAACCCCTTGGACCCCGTCTGGGACGAGGAGCCCTTCCTCTTCCACGAGGTGCCAAACTGGGGGCACTGGGAGGGACTGGGAGGGACTGGGGAACCCCTTGGACCCCGTCTGGGACGAGGAGCCCTTCCTCTTCCACAAGGTGCCAAACTGGGGGCACTGGGAGGGACTGGGAGGGACTGGGGAACCCCTTAGACCCCGTCTGGGACGAGGAGCCCTTCCTCTTCCACGAGGTGCCAAACTGGGGGCACTGGGAGGGACTGGGAGGGACTGGGGAACCCCTTGGACCCCGTCTGGGACGAGGAGCCCTTCCTCTTCCACGAGGTGCCAAACTGGGGGCACTGGGAGGGACTGGGAGGGACTGGGGAACCCCTTGGACCCCGTCTGGGACGAGGAGCCCTTCCTCTTCCACAAGGTGCCAAACTGGGGGCACTGGGAGGGACTGGGAGGGACTGGGGAACCCCTTGGACCCCGTCTGGGACGAGGAGCCCTTCCTCTTCCACAAGGTGCCAAACTGGGGGCACTGGGAGGGACTGGGAGGGACTTGTAGGGACTGGAAGAGAACTGGGTCCCTGGGGGTTACTGGTGATCCCTGGGCGCACTGGTGGTGACTGGGGGGTTCCTGGGCGTTACTGGGCGCACTGGTGGTGACTGGGGGGTTCCTGGGCGTTACTGGGGCACCAGCAGTGACTGGGAGCACTGGTGGTGACTGGGGGTTCCTGGTGTTACTGGGAGCACTGGTGGTGACTGGGGGTTACTGGTGGTCCCTGGGTGCACCGGCGGTGACTGGGCGCACTGGTGGTGACTGGGGGGTTTCTGGTGGTGACTGGGCGCACTGGTGGTGACTGGGGGGTTCCTGGGCGTTACTGGGTGCACTGGTGGTCACTGGGGGTTTCTGGTGGTGACTGGGGGGTTCCTGGCGGTGACTGGGCGCACTGGTGGTGACTGGGGGGTTCCTGGGCGTTACTGGTGGTGACTGGGGAGGTTCCTGGGTGTTACTGGGGGGTTCCTGGCAGTGACTGGGCTCACTGGTGGTGACTGGGGAGGTTCCTGGCGGTGACTGGGGGCTTCCTGGGCGTTACTGGGTGCACTGGTGGTCACTGGGGGTTTCTGGTGGTCACTGGGTGCACCAGGGGTTCCTGGACGCACTGGCGGTGACTGGGCGCACTGGTGGTGACTGGGGAGGTTACTGGGGGGTTCCTGGCGGTGACTGGGCGCACTGGTGGTGACTGGGGAGGTTACTGGGGGGTTCCTGGCGGTGACTGGGCTCACTGGTGGTGACTGGGGGGTTTCTGGCGGTGACTGGGTGCACCGGCAGTGACTGGGCGCACTGGTGGTGACTGGGGGGTTCCTGGGCGTTACTGGTGGTGACTGGGGGGTTCCTGGGCATTACTGGTGGTGACTGGGGGGTTCCTGGGCGTTACTGGCGGTGACTGGGGGGTTCCTGGCGGTGACTGGATGCACTGGCGGTGACTGGGCGCACTGGTGGTGACTGGGGGGTTCCTGGTGGTGACTGGGGGGTTCCTGGGCGTTACTGGTGGTGACTGGGGGGTTCCTGGGGGTGACTGGGGGGTTCCTGGCGGTGACTGGGCGCACTGGCGGTGACTGGGGGGTTCCTGGGCGTTACTGGTGGTGACTGGGGGGTTCCTGGGCATTACTGGTGGTGACTGGGCGTTCCTGGCGGTGACTGGGGGGTTCCTGGCGGTGACTGGGCGCACTGGCGGTGACTGGGGGGTTCCTGGGCGTTACTGGTGGTGACTGGGGAGGTTCCTGGGTGTTACTGGTGGTGACTGGGGGGTTCCTGGCAGTAACTGGGCGCACTGGCGGTGACTGGGGGGTTCCTGGGCGTTACTGGGGGTTCCTGGGGGTGACTGGGGGGTCCCTGGGGGTGACTGGGCGCACTGGTGGTGACTGGGGGGTTCCTGGGGGTGACTGGGCGCACTGGCGGTGACTGGGTGCACTGGTGGTGACTGGGGGGTTCCTGGGCGTTACTGGTGGTCCCTGGGGGTGACTGGGGGGGTTCCTGGGGGTGACTGGGGGGTTCCTGGGCGTTACTGGTGGTGACTGGGGGGTTCCTGGGCATTACTGGCGGTGACTGGGCGCACTGGTGGTGACTGGGGGGTTGCTGGGCATTACTGGTGGTCCCTGGGGGTTCCTGGGGGTGACTGGGGGGTCCCTGGGGGTTCCTGGGGGTGACTGGGGGGTTCCTGGCGTTACTGGGGGTGACTGGGGGGTCCCTGGGGGTCCCTGGGGGTGACTGGGGGGGTCCCCTGGGGGTGACTGGGGGGTCCCTGGGGGTCCCTGGGGGTGACTGGGGGGTCCCTGGTGGTGACTGGGCGCACTGGTGCAGGTGGTGCTGCCGGCCCTGGCCTCCCTGCGCGTGGCCGCCTACGAGGAGGGGGGGGGCGGCTGCTGGGGCACCGCGTCCTGCCCGTCGCCGCCCTGCGCTCCGGTGAGGGGGGGCCCGGGGGGGGCCCCATGGGGGGGGGGGGTCCTCATGGGGGGGGTCCCATGATGGCTGGGGGGGTCCCCATGGTGGTTGGGGGGGCCCTGGGGGGTCCCCATGTTGGGTTTGGGGGAGACCCCATGGTGGGTGGGGGGTCCCCATGGTGGTTGGGGGGCCCTGGGGGGGTCCCATGATGGGTGGAGGGTTTCCCATGGTGGGTGGGGGGGCCCTGGGGGGGGTCCCCATGGTGGGTGGGGGGTCCCCATGGGGGGGGTGTGCCTCATGGGGGGGGTCCCATGATGGGTGGGGGGGTCCTGGGGGGTCCCCATGAGAGGGGGGGCACTGGGGGTGTCCCCATGATGTAGGGGAGGTCCCCATGGTGGTTGGGGGGCCCTGGGGGGTCCCCATGATGGGTGGGGGGTCCCCATGGGGGGGTCCCATGATGGGTGGGGGGGTCCCCATGGTGGTTGGGGGGGCCCTGGGGGGTCCCCATGATGGGTGGAGGGTCCCCATGGTGGGTGGGGGGGCCCTGGGGGGGTCCCCATGGTGGGTGGGGGGTCCCCATGGGGGGGGTGTCCTCATGGGGGGGGTCCCATGATGGGTGGGGGGGTCCCCATGGTGGTTGGGGGGGGCCCTGGGGGGGTCCCCATGATGGGTGGGGGGTCCCCATGGGGGGGGTGTCCTCATGGGGGGGGGTCCCATGATGGGTGGGGGGGTCCCCATGGTGGTTGGGGGGGCCCTGGGGGGGTCCCCATGATGGGTGGGGGGTCCCCATGGGGGGGGTGTCCTCATGGGGGGGGTCCCATGATGGGTGGGGGGGTCCCCATGGTGGTTGGGGGGGCCCTGGGGGGGTCCCCATGATGGGGTGGGGGGTCCCATGGGGGGGGTGTCCTCATGGGGGGGGTCCCATGATGGGTGGGGGGGTCCCCATGGTGGTTGGGGGGGCCCTGGGGGGTCCCCATGATGTAGGGGAGGTCCCCATGGTGGTTGGGGGGCCCTGGGGGGTCCCCATGATGGGTGGGGGGGTCCTGGGGGGTCCCCATGGAGGGGGGGGGGCACTGGGGGTGTCCCCATGATGTAGGGGAGGTCCCCATGGTGGTTGGGGGGCCCTGGGGGGTCCCCATGATGGGTGGGGGGTCCCCATGGCGGCGGGGGGGGCCCATGGGCTCGGGCCTACTCACGGTGCCATGGCAACAGGGACCTGAGGTAGCCAGGCCTTCCCACAATGCCCTGCTCCTGGCCTGTTACCGTGGCAACAGGGGCCAGGCCTACCCACAATGCCCTGTACCAGGCCTGTTACTATGGCAACAGGGGCCAGGCCTACCCACAGTGCCCTGTACCAGGCCTGTTACCATGGCAACAAGGCTCTGGGCCTACCCACAATGCCCTGTACCAGGCCTGTTACCATGGCAACAAGGCTCTGGGCCTACCCACAATGCCCTGTACCAGGCCTGTTACCATGGCAACAAGGCTCTGGGCCTACCCACAATGCCCTGTACCAGGCCTGTTACCATGGCAACAAGGCTCTGGGCCTACCCACAATGCCCTGTACCAGGCCTGTTACCATGGCAACAAGGCTCTGGGCCTACCCACAATGCCCTGTACCAGGCCTGTTACCATGGCAACAAGGCTCTGGGCCTACCCACAATGCCCTGTACCGAGCCTGTTACCATGGCAACAAGGCTCTGGGCCTACCCACAATGCCCTGTACCAGGCCTGTTACCATGGCAACAAGGCTCTGGGCCTACCCACAATGCCCTGTACCAGGCCTGTTACCATGGCAGCAGCGGGGGAGGGGCTGTCCCTGGGGTTTGGGGGTGCAGGGCCTCGCCGGGGGGGCCCCCCCCATTTCTCCCCCCCCCCCCCAAGCCGCCATTTTGTGCCCCCCCAGGCTACCACTACGTCTGCCTGCGCAACGAGAGCAACCAGCCGCTCTGCCTGCCCGCCCTCCTGCTCCACACCCAGGCCTGCGACTACGTCCCCCACGGCCACCAGGGTGAGGGGGACCCCGAAACCCGGGGGGGGGGACCCCAAAACCTGGGGGGGACCCCAAAACCCGGGGGGGGGGCGGGGAGGAAGGGAGCAGCACCCCCAGGATGGGGATTGGGGCAGCCCCAGCACCCATTTGGGAGGGTTTGACCCCATTTTTGGGGGGGTCCCCCTCTTTTTTGGGGGGTCCTCTGTGCTTCTTGAGGGGGGGTCCTCAGTTGTTAAGGGGTCCCCAAAAGTTTTTGGGGGGCTGGGGGGGGCGGCACCCCCAGGATGGGGATTGGGGCAGCCCCAGGGTGCATTTGAGAGGGTTTGAGCCCATTTTGGGGGGTTACCCCCCTCTTTTTGGGGTCCCCCCTCTTTTTGGGGGTCTCCTGTGCTTTTTTGGGGGGGGTCCTTCGTTGTTGAGGGGTCCCCAAAAGTTTGGGGGGGGGGGGGCAGCACCCCCAGAATGGGGATTGGGGCAGCCCCAGCACCCATTTGGGAGGGTTTAACCCTATTTGGGGGGGGTTTCCCCTCTTTTTTGGGGTCCCCCCACTTTTTGGGGGACCCTGTGCCTTTTGAGGGGTCCCCTGCTTTTTGGGTGACCCCATTTGTGGGGTACCCCCCATTTGTGGGGTGCCCCTCGGTTTTCGGGTGTCCTTTAAGGGGGTGTCCATTTTCGGGGTGTCTCCCTTTTTTGGGGTGTCTCCCCTTTTTGGGGTGCCCCCACCTTTGGGGTGCCCCCACTTTTGAGTATGCCTCATTTTTGGGGTGCCCTCACTTATGGGCTGCCCCCCCCTTTTTGGGGAACCCCCCCTTTTTGGGGTGCCCCCCTTTTTTGGGGTGCCCCCCATTTGCCCCATTGCTGAGGTGCCTCATTTTTGCCCCCCTCATTTTTGAGGCGCCCCAATTCCCCTCACTTTTGAGGTACCCCCCATTTTGCCCCCCCTCATTTTTGGGGTGCCCCCCTATTCCCCTCATTTTTGGGGTGCCACCCATGGTGGGGGTCCCCCCTTTTTGGGGGGATCCCCCAATTTGGGGGGGGGGGGGCATACCCACCAGCGTGGCAGCTCTATCTCTCCTTCCTTGGGGCGCTCCCATTTGGGGGGGGGGGCTTCTCTTTTTTAAGGGGGGGGGCTCCCCTTTTTTGGGGGGACCCCCCCTGGGTTTTGGGGGGCCCTTCCCCCCCCCGGTCACCCCCAAATCTCGTCGCCCCCCCCCCAGATTACGCCGAGGCTTTGATCAACCCCATCAAACACGTCAGCCTGATGGACCAGCGCGCCCGCCGGCTGGCCGCCCTCATGGGCGACGGCGAGGTGGGGGGCACCCCAAGATTTTGGGGGGGGGGGGGGAGGGCCTTGAGAGTTTTGGGGGGCACCCAGGGGGGTTGGGGAGGGTCCCCAGGGGGGTTTTGGGGGGCTCCCGAGGGATTTTGGGGGGGCAGTGGTGGATTTGGGGGGCCCCCAGGGGGTTTGGGGGGGCTCCGAGGGGATTGGGGGGCTCCCGAGGGGGTTTGGGGGGGCTGTGGTGGATTTGGGGGGGGCCCCAGGGGGTTTGGGGGGGCTCCGAGGGGATTGGGGGGCTCCCGAGGGGGTTTGGGGGGGGCTGTGGTGGATTTGGGGGGCCCCCAGGGGGTTTGGGGGGGCTCTGAGGGGATTGGGGGGACCCCGAGGGGGTTTGGGGGGGGCTGTGGTGGATTTGGGGGGGCCCCAGGGGTTTGGGCGGGCCCCGGGGGGGTTGGGGGGCTCCCGAGGGGGTTTGGGGAGGCTGTGGTGGATTTGGGGGGGGCCCTTGGGGGGGGGTGAGGTGGTCTCAGAGGGGCTGGGATGGATGAAGAGGCTGGAGGATTTGGGGGGGTCAGGGGGGGTTTTGGGGGGTCCCAGGGGTTTTGGGGGACCCCAAGGGGGTTTGGGGGTGTTGGGGGGGGCACGGCGGATTTTGGGGGGCCCTTGGGGCCGGGTTGGGGGAGGTTGGGGTGGTTTTTGGGGGGCTGGGATGGGTAAAGGTGAGAGGATTTGGGGGGGGCTGCAGGAATTTTGGGGGGTCCCCAAGGGGTTTTGGGGGGACGCTGAGGGGTTTTGGGGGGGCAGTGGTGGATTTGGGGGGCCCCCAGGGGGTTTGGGGGGGCTCTGAGGGGGTTGGGGGGACCCCGAGGGGGTTTGGGGGGGGCTGTGGTGGATTTGGGGGGGCCCTTGGGGGGGGTGAGGGGGTCTCAGAGGGGCTGGGGAGGGTGTGGGGATTTGGGGGGGCCCCGGGGGGTTTGGGGGGGGTCACAGGGACTTGGGGGGGCCCCTGACCCCCCCTCCTCCCCCCAGGAGAGCCCCGAGAAGCCCCGCGAGAGCCCGGGGGGGGCACGAGGGGAGGCGGCTGCTGACCCCCCCCCGGAGCCCCGCCCCCCCCCCCACCCCCGGGGCGCCCCCCCCCGGGCCCCCCGCGGGCCCCAGCCCAGGTGAGGGGGGGTCCCCCAAATCCCCCCGGGGACCCCCCAGATCTCCCCCAGGGACCCCTAAACCCCCCCGGGGCCCCCAAAATCCAGCCCAGGTGAGGGGGGGGTCCCCCAAATCCCCCCCCGGGGCCCCCAAAATCCCCCTGGGCCCCCCCAAAATCCAGCCTAGCTGAGGGGGGGTCCCCCAAATCCCCCCCAGGCCCCCCAAAATCTCCCCCAGGGACCCCCAAGACCCCAGCCCAGGTAAAGGGGGGTCCCCAAAACCCCCCCAGGGCCCCCCAAAATCCCCCTCGGGACCCCCAAAATCCAGCCTAGGTGACAGGGGGTCCCCCAAATCCCCCCCTGGGCCCCCCCAAAAGCCAGCCCCGGTGGGGGGGCCCCCCCCAAAATCCCCCCCAGGGCCCCCCAAAATCCAGCCCAGATAAGAGGGGTCCCCAAAATCCAGCCCAGGTGAATGGGAGGCCCCCCCATATCCCCCCCCATAGGGCCCCCCCCAAATCTCCCCCAGGGACCCCCAAAATCCAGCCCAGGTAAGGGGGGGGTCCCCCAAATCTCCCCCCCCAATGCCCCCCAAAAGCCCAGCCCAGGTCTCAGGGTGGGGGGGGGTCCCCCAAATCCTCCCCTTGGGGCCCCCCAAATTCTTCCTTCCCCTCCCCCTCGGGGGCTCCCAGCTCCTTGGGGGGCCCCCCAAAATCTGGGGGTGCTAAAGGGGGGGGCACCACCCCCCATGGGGTCCCCCCTTATTTTCTCCCCCCCCACCCCAGGGCAGAGAGATGACCTCATCGCCAGCGTCCTCACAGGTAAGATTTGGGGGGGCTCCCCCTCGATTTGGGGGGCCCCCCCAGCTGCACCCCCAAAATCTGGGGGGGTCCCCCACATTTCCAGTCCAGCGGGGGCCCCCCAAAACCCTCCCTGGGGTGGTTTCTGGTGGTTGTAGCCCCTGTTTGAGGGCTCCGGGGGTCTCCCAAGTTGTCACACCCCCCCCGAGGGGTTTTGGGGACCCCCCCTGCACCCCCAAATCCCCCCTGAACCCCTAAATCTTACTCTGAACCCCCAAATTCCCCCATTTACTGCCATGGTGGGGCAACATAGGGGATCCAAGGAGGCACAGGGTGCCCTCGGAGGGCTGTACCCCCATTTTCGGGTCATGGGGAGTCCCCCAAATTGTTGCACCCCCCCGAGGGATTTTGGGGACCCCCCCTGCACCCCCAAATCCTCCCTGAACCCCCAAATCCCCCCTGCACCCCCAAATTCCCCCATTTACTGCCATGGTGGGGCAACATAGGGCATCCAAGGAGGCACAGGGTGCCCTCGGAGGGCTGTACCCCCATTTTCGGGTCATGGGGGGTCCCCCAAATTGTCGCACCCCCCCGAGGGGTTTTGGGGACCCCCCTGCACCCCCAATTCCTCCCTGAACCCCCAAATCTTACTCTGAACCCCCAAATTCCCCCATTTACTGCCATGGTGGGGCAACATAGGGCATCCAAGGAGGCACAGGGTGCCCTGGGAGGGCTGTACCCCCATTTTCGGGTCATGGGGGGTCCCCCAAATTGTCGCACCCCCCCCGAGGGATTTTGGGGACCCCCCTGAACCCCCAACCCCCCCCCCAGAGGTGGCCCCGCAGTCGGTGGAGGAGCTGCGGCAGCACAAGGCCTACGTGAAGCTGCTGAAGCAGCAGTACCGGGAGCTGAAGGAGCTGCGCAAAAAGCACGTCAAGAAGCTGGTGGCTCTGCACAAGCGCCTGGCAGCCAGGTGGGACCCCAAAACCCCGCACCCCCAAACCCGCACCCCAAAATCTCCCCCGGGGCCCCCCAAAATCTCCCCAGAGCCCCCCAAGATCAAACCCCGCAGCTCGAAAGCCGCCCTGCTTCAACGCAGCTGGCTGGGGGAGAAGCAAAGGGGCTTTGCCCCGAAAAAGGGGCACCCCGAAAAGTGGGGGCCCCCCAGGAGCAGCCCTGGGGGTCCCCCAAAATGTTCTGGGGCCCCAAATTGCCTGGGGGGACCCCAAAATTACTTTGGGACCCCCCCAAATGGTGCTGGCACCCCCAAAGTGCCCCCCAGTCTCCCAGGGACTGAGTGGTGAATGAAGAGGGGGAGAGCGGGTGGAGCCCCGAAAAGGGGCACCCCAAAAAGTGGGGGTCCCCTAGGAGCAGCCCTGGGGGTCCCCCAAAATGCTCTGGGGCCCCAAATCACCTGGGGGGACCCCAAAATGTCTTTGTTTCCCCCCCAAAAATGGCGCTGGCACCCCCAAAGTGTCCCCCCGTCTCCCAGGGATCTGGAGCAGCAAATTCGGAGGGGGAGAGCGGGTGGAGCCCCAAAAAGGGGCACCCCAAAAAAGGGGCACCCCCAAACTCACAGTGCCCCCCCCCAAAGAGCCCTAGGGGTACCCAAAGCAACCGTGGGGCCCCCCAAAATCCTGGGGTACCCCCAAATCATCCTGAAGCAGCTCAAGAGCAGGCGGGACCCCAAACGGGGTGCCCCGGCACCCCCAAAGTGAACCATGCCCCTGCCGTTGTCGTGGGACCCCCAAAAATTAACCCGGGGGACCCCAAAATCCTGGGGGGGGCCCTCCAAACCACCCCGCCCCCACCTGGGGGTCCCCAAAACTTGCCCCCCCCAAAAAAAAGCCACCCAGCCCCAAAATGCTGCTGGTTACCCCCAAAACCTCCCCTATGGGGCACCCCAAAACCGTGACCCGCCCCCCCGCGATACTGGGGGGCTTGGGGGGGGATGGGGGTGCCCCCAAAGTGGGGGTGTCCCCTAATTTGGGGTGTCCCCCCCCCCAACAGCGCCAGCAAATCGGCAGAGGCGGGGGGGGCAGCGGGCGGCGCTGCGGGGGCTGCTGCAGCTGCGGGAGGAGCAGCACCACGCCGAGCACGGCTGCAAGCGGGAGCACCTGCGGCAGGTACTGGGCAGACTGGGAGCACTGGGAGGGACTGGGAGTGGCGGGGAGGGCAGGGGGCCGAGCACGGCTGGAAGCGGGAGCAGCTGCGGCAGGTACTGGGCAGACTGGGAGCACTGGGAGGGACTGGGAGCGGCGGGGAGGGCAGGGGGCCGAGCACGGCTGGAAGCGGGAGCAGCTGCGGCAGGTACTGGGCAGACTGGGAGCACTGGGAGGGACTGGGAGCGGCGGGGAGGGCAGGGGGCCAAGCACGGCTGGAAGCGGGAGCAGCTGCGGCAGGTACTGGGCAGACTGGGAGCACTGGGAGGGACTGGGAGCGGCGGGGAGGGCAGGGGGACAGCAATAGGGAGGTCTGTAGTGGGCCATACTGGTCTATACTGGTCCATAGTGGTCTGTGCTGGCTTGCGTGCAGCCCCATCAGCTAGGAGGGCCCTTCTGGTCTGTACTGATTCTTACTGGTCTGTACTGGGGTATTGAAAACCTAGTAGTAGGGAGAGGCCTACTGGGCTGTACTGGCCCATACTGGGCCGTACTGGTGTGTACTGGGGGTGTGTGCAGCCCCAGCAGCCGGGTGAGCCATACTGGTACTTACTGGCCTGTACTGGGGTATTGAAAACCCAGCAGCAGGGAGGGCTGTACTGGCCCATACTGGTTTGTACTGGCCCACACTGGTGCGGACTGGTGTATACTGGGATGTGTGCAGCCCCAGCAGCTGGGAGGGCCGTACTGGTGCTTACTGGTCTGTACTGGGCTATTGAAAACCCAGCAGTAGGAAGGGCTGTGCTTGCCTGTACCGGTCCATACTGGTGCATACTGGTCTGTACTGGGGGTGTGTGCAGCCCTAGCAGCTGGGAGGGCCATACTGGTCCTTACTGGTGCGTACTGGTCGCAGGCCCAGCAGCGGCTGCGGGAGGTGGCGCTGGAGGCTCAGGCCGCCCAGCTCAAGCGCCTGCACCAGACCAGTGAGAGGTGGGTGCTGGGGGCACTGGGGGCACTGGGGGGGGGGGTCCCTGGGTGCTGGGGGCACTGGGGGGGGGTCCCTGGGTGCTGGGGGAGGCCTGGGGGGGGGGTCCCATGGGTGGGGGGGGGTCCCTGGGGTGCTGGAGGGTGCCCTGGGGTGCTACTGGGGGTCCCCAGGGTGGGGGGGTCCCTGGGGGTGCTGGGGGGGGTCCCCAAGGTGGGGGTCCCAGGGTGGGTGTGGGTGCCTGTCCCGGGGTGGGTGCCCCAGGGTCCCGGGGTGGGGGTCCCGGTGGGGGTCCCAGGGTGGGTGGGGGTCCTGGAGCGGGTGCCCCAGGGCGGCGGGTGGGGGTCCCAGGGTGGGGGTCCCGGGGTGGGTGGGGGTCGCGGTGGGGGTCCCAGGGTGGGGGTCCCGGAGCGGGTGCCCCAGGGCGGCGGGTGGGGGTCCCGGGGTGGGTGGGGGTCCCAGGGTGGGGGTCCCGGGGTGGGTGGGTGGGTGGGGGTCCCGGGGTGGGGGTCCCGGGGTGGGTGGGGGGTCCCAGGGTGGGGGTCCCGGAGCGGGTGCCCCAGGGCGGCGGGTGGGGGTCCCGGGGTGGGTGGGGGTCCCGGAGCGGGTGCCCCAGGGCGGCGGGTGGGGGTCCCGGGGTGGGTGGGGGTCCCAGGGTGGGGGTCCCGGGGTGGGTGGGGGTCCCGGAGCGGGTGCCCCAGGGCGGCGGGTGGGGGTCCCGGGGTGGGTGGGGGTCCCGGGGTGGGGGTCCCGGGGTGGGTGGGGGTCCCGGAGCGGGTGCCCCAGGGCGGCGGGTGGGGGTCCCGGGGTGGGTGGGGGTCCCGGGGTGGGGGTCCCGGGGTGGGTGGGGGTCCCGGAGCGGGTGCCCCAGGGCGGCGGGTGGGGGTCCCGGGGTGGGTGGGGGTCCCGGGGTGGGGGTCCCGGGGTGGGTGGGGGTCCCGGAGCGGGTGCCCCAGGGCGGCGGGTGGGGGTCCCGGGGTGGGTGGGGGTCCCGGGGTGGGGGTCCCGGGGTGGGTGGGGGTCCCGGAGCGGGTGCCCCAGGGCGGCGGGTGGGGGTCCCGGGGTGGGTGGGGGTCCCAGGGTGGGGGTCCCGGGGTGGGTGGGGGTCCCGGAGCGGGTGCCCCAGGGCGGCGGGTGGGGGTCCCGGGGTGGGTGGGGGTCCCAGGGTGGGGGTCCCGGGGTGGGTGGGGGTCCCGGAGCGGGTGCCCCAGGGCGGCGGGTGGGGGTCCCGGGGTGGGTGGGGGTCCCGGGGTGGGGGTCCCGGGGTGGGTGGGGGTCCCGGAGCGGGTGCCCCAGGGCGGCGGGTGCCGCAGGGAGAAGAAGGAGCTGCAGAAGATCCTGGATCGCAAACGCCACAACAGCATCAGCGAGGCGCGGGGGCGGCGCCAGGGGGGGTACGGGGGCCGGGGGGGGCCATGGGGGCTGGGGGGGGCCATGGGGGCTGCAGGGGGCCATAGGGGGCCATAGGGGCTGGGGGGGGGCCATAGGGGGCTGCAGGGGGCCATAGGGGCTGGGGGGGGGCCATAGGGGGCTGGGGGGGGCTATAGGGGGCCATAGGGGCTGGGGGGGGCTATAGGGGGCCATAGGGGGCTGTCGGGGGCCGTAGGGGCTGGGGGGGGGGCCATAGGGGGCCATAGGGGCTGGGGGGGCCATAGGGGCTGGGGGGGGCCATAGGGGGC
>NW_028121132.1:0-40925 GCF_965183815.1 Platalea leucorodia
GGTTATGGGGGTGTATATAGGGGTATGGGGGGTGTATATAGGGGTATGGGGGGTGTGAAGGGTGTCTATAGGGGTATGGGGGTGTGTATATAGGGGTATGGGGGAGCATCTGGGGGTGTAGGGGGTGTATATAGGGTTATGGGGGGTGTATATAGGGGTATGGGGGGTGTGAAGGGTGTCTATAGGGGTATGGGGGTGTGTATATAGGGGTATGGGGGGCGTCTGGGGGTGTAGGGGGTGTGTAGGGGTGTATATAGGGGTATGAGGGGTGTGTGTAGGGCTCTGGGGGTGTCTATAGGGGTATGGGGGGTGTGTAGGGGTGTATATAGGGGTATGGGGAGTGTAGGGCTGTCTATAGGGGTATGGGGGTGTATATAGGGGTATGGGGGGTGTGTAAGGGTGTATGTAAGGGTATGGGGGGTGTAGGGTGTATATAGGGGCATGGGGGGGTGTAGGGGTGTATATAGGGGCATGGGGGGTGTAGGATGTCTATAGGGGCATGGGGGGGTGCCTGGGGGGGTGTAGGGCTGTCTATAAGGGTATGGGGGTGTATATAGGGGTATGGGGGGGTGTAGGGTGTCTATAGGGGTATGGGGGTGTCTGGGGGGGTGTAGGGTGTCTATAGGGGTATGGGGGTGTATATAGGGGTATGGGGGGTGTAGGGTGTATATAGGGGCATGGGAGGTGTAGGATGTCTATAGGGGCATGGGGGTGTATATAGGGGTATGGGGGGGGTGTAGGGTGTCTATAGGGGTATGGGGGGGTGTAGGGTGTCTATAGGGGTATGGGGGTGTCTGGGGGGGTGTAGGGTGTCTATAGGGGTATGGGGGTGTCTGGGGGGGTGTAGGGTGTCTATAGGGGTATGGGGGTGTCTGGGGGGGTGTAGGGTGTCTATAGGGGTATGGGGGTGTCTATGGGGTATGGGGGTGTCTGGGGGGGGGTGTAAGGGCTCTGGGGGTGTCTATGGGGGGGTGGGGGTGTCCGGGTGTGCGCGGCGGGCCCTATACGTGTGTGGGTGTTGCGTGGGTGTGCGTGTCCCTGTGTGCGGGGGGGGGGAGGGTGGGGGGTGGGGGGGGGCCCATTCATCCCCGCGTTCATTCATCCCTCCCCCCCTCCCCCCCCCCGGGGGCCTCTCTGCGCACGCGCCCCCCCCTTTTCCTTTTCCCCGGGCCCGGCCGGATTTTATGAATGGGCAATGACGTCAATGGCGCCCCCCCACGTGGCGCCCCCCGCGTGTATAAAGGGGGCGGCGCCAGCGCTGTCCAGGGTGCTGAAGGGCGAGACGCCGGCCGCTACCGGGACCCCCCCCCCCCCCATAATTTTGGGGGACAAACCCCCCTTTTTTAGGACAACCCCCCCCCTTTTCCACCCCCTCCCTTTTCACCGCACCCCTCCCCCCCCCCCAGCACCCAGCCGCCGCCCCCCCCAGCCTGGAAGAAGAGGGGGGGGTGAAGGGAGACACCCCGGAACCCTACAGACCCCCCGAAACCGGTAAATACCCCCTGCCCCCCCCTTATCGCTCTAAAGGGCATTGGGGGGGGGGGCTGGGAGGGGTCCCCCCTCCCCCCCCCCCGGGATTTTTTTTGGGGGGGGGGGGATGAAAAGAGGCGGGGGAGGGGCGGGAATGGGGGGGGGGGGGGCAGTGATGGAGGGGGATGGGTGTGCAATGACGGGGTGGGGGCGTGGGGGGTGTTCGGGAGGGGGGGGTCCCGGGGGGGTGTAGGGGTTGGGTGTGGGGGTGTGTGTGTGTGTGTGTGTGTGTGTTCCTTGGGGGGGGGGGGGGGGGGGTGTAGGTGTTGGGGGTGCGTGTCACCCTGTGTGTGTGTGTGTGTGTGTGTTCCTGGGGGGGGGGGTAGGTGTTGGGGGTGCGTGTCACCCTGTGTGTGTGTGTGTGTGTGTGTGTGTGTGTGTGTTCCTGGGGGGGGGGGGGAGGTGTTGGGGTGTGCGTGTCACCCTGGGGGTGTGTGTGTGTGTGTGTGTGTGTGTGTGTGTGTGTGTGTGTTCCTGGGGGGGGGTGTAGGTGTTGGGGTGTGCGTGTCACCCTGTGTGTGTGTGTGTGTGTGTGTGTGTGTGTGTGTGTTCCTGGGGGGGGGTGTAGGTGTTGGGGGTGCGTGTCACCCTGTGTGTGTGTGTGTGTGTGTGTGTTCCTGGGGGGGGGGGGGGAGGTGTTGGGGTGTGCGTGTCACCCTGTGTGTGTGTGTGTGTGTGTGTGTGTGTGTGTGTGTGTGTGTGTGTTCCTGGGGGGGGTGTAGGTGTTGGGGGTGCGTGTCACCCTGTGTGTGTGTGTGTGTGTGTGTGTGTGTGTGTGTGTTCCTGGGGGGGGGTGTAGGTGTTGGGGTGTGCGTGTCACCCTGTGTGTGTGTGTGTGTGTGTGTGTGTGTGTGTGTGTGTTCCTTGGGGGGGGGTAGGTGTTGGGGTGTGCGTGTCACCCTGTGTGTGTGTGTGTGTGCGCGCCCTGCGGGTGTAGGTGTTGGGGTGTAGGCGTTGGGGTGTGCGTGTCACCCTGGGTGTGTGCGTGTGTGCACACGTGTGCGTGTGTTGTCGGGGGGGGGGGGATGGTGGTTGTGTGGGTGTGTGGGTGCTCTTGGGGTGTGGACACGTGTGTGTTGCCTGGGGGTGTAGGTGTTGGGGGGTGCGTGTCACCCTCTGTGTGTTGCCTGGGGGTGTAGGTGTTGGGGGGTGCGTGTCACCCTCTGTGTGTTGCCTGGGGGTGTAGGTGTTGGGGGGTGCGTGTCACCCTCTGTGTGTTGCCTGGGGGTGTAGGTGTTGGGGGGTGCGTGTCACCCTGGGGGGGGGTGTGCGTGCGTGTGTTGTCTGGGTTGTGCGTGCGTGTGTTCCCGTGGGGGGGGTGTGGGTGTACTTGGGGTGTGCGCACACGTGCGTGTCCCCCGGCTGTGCGTGGGGGTGTTCGGGTGTGTGGGGGTGTGTGTGTGTGTGTGTGTCACCCGGCCGGGTGTTGCTCGCCGCGGTGACACGCGGGTGCGGGTGTGGCAGCGGCGCGCGTGAGCTGGGCGCGGGTGTTGCCGCCCACGCGGGTGCGGGTGTTGCCACGCGGGCGTGTGTGTGTGTGTACGTGCCTTGCACACGCACCCCCTCCCCCCCCCATTGCTGCATCAACCTTGGGGGGGGCCATGGGGGTCCGGGGGGGGACACTGGGGACATGGGGGGGGGAACATGGGGGCCATTGGGGACACGAAGGGGGGCCATGGGGGTCCCGGGGGGCCATGGGGGGGGTCCTGGG
This sequence comes from Platalea leucorodia, assembly GCF_965183815.1. Taxonomy (NCBI): domain Eukaryota; kingdom Metazoa; phylum Chordata; class Aves; order Pelecaniformes; family Threskiornithidae; genus Platalea; species Platalea leucorodia. Next base: position 3,242 of record NW_028121132.1, read on the forward strand.
GGGACACTGGGGCCATGGGGGGGGGACATGGGGGTCCCTGGGGGAGACTGGGGCCATGGGGGGGGGAAATGGGGGTCCTGGGGGGAGACTGGGGCCATGGGGGGGGGGGGCCATGGGGGTCCGGGGGGGGACACTGGGGACATGGGGGGGGGGACATGGGGGGGACACTGGGGCCATGGGGGGGGGCCATGGGGGGTCCCTGGGGGAGACTGGGGCCGGGGGGGGGGGACATGGGGGTCCTGGGGGGGACACTGGGGCCATGGGGGGGGGGACATGGGGGTCCTGGGGGAGACTGGGGCCATGGGGGGGGCAGTTGGGGGGGCCATGGGGCTGTTGGGGGGGGTGTCTTGGCATGGGGGGAGGGGGGCGATCCCCAAAGTCGGGGGTCACCCCCCCCCAATGCCCATGTGTGCCCCCCCCCCATCCCCAGGCGTCATGGCGGCCCCGCCGCGGCCCCTCCGCAGCGCCGCGCTCCTCCTCTCCATCAGCCTCTTGGTCCAATGTCGCCCCCAAAGCTCCCCCCGCCCCCCCAGCGACCCCCACCGGGGGGGGGCAGCGGGGGGCCCCAGCCCCTTCCCCCCCCCGCCCCCCGCCGAACCCCACCACGGGTTGACCAAACGTTCGGCGGGGGGCGGGAAGCCATAACGAGGTGTTGAAGGACCTGGAAGAACTCGGTCGGCTTCGGGCCGAAGCCAAGAGGGATCGGCAACGGGATCGGGAACGGGAAAGGGATCGGGGTTGGCCAAGTTCAAGGCAACTTCGGCAACAGCAAAGCTTGGAGCATCGGTTGTTGGAACGTCGGTACGAAGAGTTGGCCGAGAGCCGGCGACAAGCCGAAGCGGCTCGAAAAGCGGCGGCCGAAGAAGAACGTTTGGCCGATTTGGCATCCGATCTCCTACTCCGGTATCTCCTCCGCGGGCCCGGCGCTGCCGTCGCCGAGGATAAGAGATCGGAAGAGGCCGAACCGGACGATGAGTCGCCGGATGGCGATGGGATCCCATCGGAGGTCAACGATGGGTTGGAAGTCAACGGGGGGTTCGAAGGCGAGGGGTTGGAGGCCAACGGGGGCTTCGAGGGCGACGGTTTGGAGGTCAACGGGGGCTTGGAGGGCAACGGGGGCTTCGACGGCAACGGGGGCTTGGAGGACAGCAGAGGGTTGAAGGTCAAGGGCGGCTTTGAAGGCAATGGCGGCTTTGATGGCAACGGCGGCTTGGAAGGCAACGGCGGCTTGGAAGACAACGAGATCCTCCCAAGAGGCGAGATCTTCCCGAGGGGCAACGAGATGCTCCCGAGGGGCAACGAGCTCCTTCCGAGGGGCAACGAGCTCCCGGCGGGAGGCAACGAGTTGCCGGCGGTTTCCGATGAGATCCCGCCTCAAGATCCGGCCGAAATCGATGACCTCGATCCCGGTACCATCGATCAACTGATCGAGCTCTCCAGCAAACTCCACCTCCCGGCCGACGACGTGGTGGACATCATCCACGACGTCGAGCAGAAACGCAAGAAGGAAGCGGCGCTGGGGGCCCCTCCCCCCAAACTCGTTCGCCCCCCCCGCCCCCACCCCCGCCCCCCCCCGCGCCCCTTTCCCGCCGGCCGGACTTTCCTCCCCTCCCCCCCGCCGCCCCCCTCCCCCGCTGCAGGACCGGGAGCTGCAGAATTACCTGGAAAGGGTTTTGGGGGGGCCCCCCCGGGGGTACCCGTGATGAGGGGGGTGGGGGGACCCCTCCCCCCCCCCAGTCCCACGGCCCCGTCCCGCCTGCTCCCCCGTCGCCCTGTGGCCACCAGTTTGGTCCTCCCAGTCTTCCCAGTTACCCCCCTCCCAGTCCTAATTGCAGAGTTGCCCCAGTCCCCTGGTGTCTCCCCCCCCCCCCGCCTTCAGCCCCCCAGTTCCAGCTCCAGCCCCCCCAGTTCCCTCCCAGTTGCCCCAGTCCCACCTCCAGTACCCCCAGTTCCCCCCACTTCCAGCCCCAGAGTCCCCCCAGTTCCAGCTCCAGTCCCCCCAGTTCTCCCAGTCCCAGCTCCAGGCCTCCCCAGTCCCAGTCCCCCAATCCCTCCAAGTCCCAGCTCCAGTCCCCCAGTTCCTCCCAGTTCCCCCAGTCCCAGCTCCAGCCCCCCCCCAGTCCCAGTCCCCCAATCCCTCCAAGTCCCAGTCCAGTCCCCCAGTCCCTCCCAGTTCCCCCAGTCCCAGCTCCAGCCCCCCCCCAGTCCCAGTCCCCCAATCCCTCCAAGTCCCAGCTCCAGTCCCCCAGTTCCTCCCAGTTCCCCCAGTCCCAGCTCCAGCCCCCCCACTCCAGCCCCAGAGCCCCCCCAGTTCCTCCCAGTTCCCCCAGTCCCAGCTCCAGGCCTCCCCAGTCCCAGTCCCCCAATCCCCCCCAGTCCAGTCCCCCAGTCCCTCCCAGTTCCCCCAGTCCCAGCTCCAGTCCCCCCCAGTCCCTCCCATCTCCCACCCCCAGAGCCCCCCCCACTTCCCAGTCCTTCCCAGTCCCTCCCAGTCCCCCCCGCTGTCCTGCCCCCCCCGGGGGGGGTGCTGTAAATAACCCCCCAATCACTAATTTTGCTAACGAATAAAAGCGACTATTTTAGTACGAGTTACTCTCGTTATTGGGGGGCCCCCACCCCCCCATTACGCGCCACTGCCCCCCCCAGGGGCCAAAATGCCCCCCCAAGGGGGTAAAAATGCCCCCCCAAGGGGTAAAAATGCCCCCCCCGGGGCTAAATTTCCCCTCCTAAGGGGGTAAAATGCCCCAGCCAGAGGTAAATTGCCCCCCTCCAGGGGTAAACTGCCCCCCCCAGGGGGAAATTTCCCCTTCTAAGGGGGCAAAATGCCCCCCCCCGGGGTAAAATACCCCTCCCAGGGGTAAAATGCCCCCCCCAAAGGGGTAAAATCCTCCCCTAAGGGGGTAAAATGTCCCCCCAAGGGGTAAAATCCACCCCTAAGGGGGTAAAATGCCCCCCCAAGGGGTAAAATGCCCCCCCCAAAGGGTAAAATCCACCCCTAAGGGGGTAAAATGCCCCCCCCCCCAGGTGAAAATCCTCCCCAGGGGGTAAAATGCCCCCCCCAAGGGGTAAAAATGCCCCCCCCGGGGTAAATTCCCTCTCCTCAAGTGGGATACATTGCCCCCCCCCCCCAGGGGCTAAATTTCCCCCTCTAAGGGGGCAAAATGCCCCCCCCCCGGTAAAATACCCCCCCCAGGGGCTCAATTGCCCCCCCCCAAGGGCTCAATTGCCCCCCTAAGTGGGTAAAATGCCCCCCCCCGGGGTAAAAAGCCCCCCCCCCCCCAGCATAAATTGCCCCCCCCCAAGCACCAAGCACAGGGTGAGTCTCCACAGGCTTTATTCCAAATGGGGGGGGGGTGGTCCCATGATTGAGGGGGGGCCCCCAAAAAAAAGGGGGGGGTCACCCCCAAAGGAGTGACCCTGTGCCCCCCCCCAGCACCCCAAAAGGGGGCTGAGGGTCTGTACCCATTTTTTTTGGGGGGGGGGGCCACCCACTTGTGACCCCCCCCCCCCCCCAAAAAAGCAGAGGGTACAGGGGTGCCCCCAACATGATGGGAGGGGCACAGGGACCCAGTGGCCCCCCCAAAATAGGGGACCCCCCCCCAAAGTCCCCCCTATATGTGTATATATATATATTTACAGTTTGGGGGGGCCATATGGGGTGTCCCCCCCCCGTTGTCATCTCCAGGGTGCGATTGGTCCCGTGTGGCTGAGCCTGGGGGGGGGGGGCGACTCCCCCCTTAATTTGGGGGTGTCGTCCCCCCCCCTAAAAAATATGGGGGGGGGGCTATGCCAGCCCCATCTCCTCCAGCACGCTGCGGGGTGACTCGTCCTCCTGGGGGGGGCAAAGATGGGTCGGGGGGGGCGCAGAGGGGAGACCCCCCCCCAAATATGCAGGGGGGGGCCTAGGGAGGGGCGCAGAGGGGGGACACCCCCAAATATGCAGGGGGGGGGCCCTGGGGGGGGGCACAGAGGGGAGACCCCCCCCCAAATATGCGGGGGGGGCCCTGGGGGGGGTGCAGAGGGGAGACCCCCCCCCAAATACGCAGGGGGGGCTCCCCTAAATATGGGACTTGGGGTGATGTTGCCCACCCATGGGTGGGGGGGTCACAAAAGGGAGACACCCCCCCCCCCAAATATACAGGGGGTCCCCTAGAGAAGGGGTCTGGGGGGGTGACACCACCCACCCATGGGTGGGGGGGGGCACAAAGGGGAGACACCCCCCCCCAAAAGACACAGGGGGGAGCCCTGGGGGGGGGGGGTCACAAAGGGGAGACCCCCCCCAAAACACGCACGGGGGGGGTCCTTAAATACGGGCCTTGGGGTGCCGCCACCCACCCATGGGTGGGGGGGGGTCCCTCGCTGGCTGGGGGGGGGCTCGGCTGGGTGACACTGGGTGGGGGGGGGGACACTGGTGGCCCACGTGGCGGGGGGGGGCACACGACACTGCAGAGCCGGTGACTCATTTCCCTGCACCAGGCAGCACCCGCAGCGGCCCCCCCGCCCCCCCCCCCAACCTGCTGCAGCACGGGGGGCCCCCCCCGCCCCCCCCCCAACCTGCTGCAGCACGGGGAGGGGGGGGGGGTCTGGGGATGGGGGGGGGTCCTGGAAATGGGGGGGGGGGTCTGGAGACGGGGGGGGGGCGTCTGGAGATGGGGGGGGGGGTCCAGGGATGGGGGGGGGGTATAGGGGTATTAGGGGTCCATAGGGGAGTTCGGGGGGCACCAGGACCCTGGGAGGGGTCTATAGGGGCAATAGGGGTCCATAGGGGAGTTTGGGGGGTACTGGGACCCTGTGGGGGGTCTATAGGGGATTTTAAGGGGGTACCAGGACCCTCGGGGGGGTCTATAGGGGTATTAGGGGCCCATAGGGGAGTTTGGGGGGGCACCAGGACCCTGGGGGGGGTCTATAGGGGCACTAGGGGCCCATAGGGGAGTTTGGGGGGCACCAGGACCCTGGGGGGGGTCTATAGGGGCATTAGGGGGCCCATAGGGGAGTTTGGGGGGTACCAGAACCCTGGGGGGGGGGGTCTATAGGGGTATCAGGGGTCCATAGGGGAGTTTGGGGGGTACCAGGACCCTGGGGGGGGTCTATAGGGGCATTAGGGGTCCATAGGGGAGTTTGGGGGGTACTGGGACCCTGTGGGGAGTCTATAGGGGATTTTAAGGGGGTACCAGGACCCTGGGGGGGGTCTATAGGGGCATTAGGGGTCCATAGGGGAGTTTGGGGGGCACCACGACCCTGGGGGGGGGGTCTATAGGGGCATTAGGGGCCCATAGGGGAGTTTGGGGGGCACCAGGACCCTGTGGGGGGTCTATAGCGGTATTAGGGGTCTATAGGGGATTTTAAGGGGTACCAGGACCCTGGGGGGGGTCTATAAGGGTATTAGGGGCACATAGGGGAGTTTGGGGGGCACCAGGACCCTGGGGGGGGGTCTGTAAGGGCATTAGGGGCTCATAGGGAGTTTGGGGGGCACCAGGACCCTGGGGGGGGGTGTCTATAGGGGCATTAGGGGCCCATAGGGGAGTTTGGGGGCACCAGGACCCTGGGGGGGGGTGTCTATAGGGGCATTAGGGGTCCATAGGGGAGTTTGGGGGGTACCAGGACCCTGTTGGGGGTCTATAGGGGCACTAGGGGCCCATAGGGGAGTTTGGGGGGCACCAGGACCCTGGGGGGGGGTGTCTATAGGGGCATTAGGGGTCCATAGGGGAGTCTGGGGGGTACCAGAACCCTGGGGGGGGTCTATAGGGGCACTAGGGGGCCCATAGGGGAGTTTGGGGGGTACCAGGACCCTGTTGGGGGTCTATAGGGGCACTAGGGGCCCATAGGGGAGTTTGGGGGGCACCACGACCCTGTGTGGGGGTCTATAGGGGCACTAGGGGCCCATAGGGGGAGTTTGGGGGGTCCGCGGGGGGGTCCCTCACCTCCTGCAGCAGATCGGCCTGCTCGATGGCCTTCAGGACGCTCTTCTTGGAGGTGTCCTGGATCTCCCCCCCCATCACGAACTCGTCCAGGATGAAATAAGCCTTCTCGAAGTTGAAGATGATGTCGAGCTCGCAGACCTGCCCAAAAAGGGGGGGCCCCCATCAGAGCCGGGGCGGGGGGGGGGCTCCGACTCCCCCCCCTCGTTAGCGGCTAAGCCTGATTATCCTCGTTAGCGGCGGCGCGAAGCGGCTCCCGGCGGGATTCAGGCGGTGGAGTTAATGGGATCGGGTGGATGACGGTGACCTGGGGTGGCCCCGTGCCTACGGCGGGGATGCTGTGAGGGGGGGCCGTGACCACGGTATGGAACTGGGGGGGGCCCATGACCGTGGTATGGATCTGGGGGGGTCCTGGGGTGTCCCCATGCCCACGGTATGGAGCTGGGGGGGGATCTTGGGGGGCCCCATGCCCATGGGTATGGACCTGGGGGGGATCTTGGGGGGCCCCATGCCCATGGTATGGACCTGGGGTGTCCCCATGCCCATGGTATGGATCTGGGGGGGGCCTGGGGTGTCCCCATGCCCATGGTATGGACCTGGGGGTCCCTTAGGGTGTCCCCATGACCATGGTATGGACCTGGGGTGTCCCCATGCCCATGGTATGGAGCTGGGGGGGCCTTGGGGGGCCCCATGCCCATGGTATGGAGCTGGGGGGGGGCCTTGGGGGGCCCCATGCCCATGGTATGGACCTGGGGGTCCCTTAGGGGTGTCCCCATGACCACGGTATGGACCTGGGGGGGCCCTGGGGTGTCCCCATGCCCATGGTATGGACCTGGGGGGGGACCTTGGGGGGCCCCATGCCCATGGTATGGACCTGGGGGTCCCTTAGGGTGTCCCCATGACCACGGTATGGACCTGGGGGGGGCCCTGGGGTGTCCCCATGCCCATGGTATGGACCTGGGGGGGACCTTGGGGGGCCCCATGCCCATGGTATGGAGCTGGGGGGGCCTTGGGGGGCCCCATGCCCATGGTATGGACCTCGTGGTGGCCCTGGGGTGTCCCCATGCCCATGGTATGGACCTGGGGGGCCCCACGACCATGGTATGGACCTGGGGGGGACCTTGGGGTGTCCCCATGACCACGGTATGGACCCAGGGGGGGCCCCATGCCCATGGTATGGAGCTGGGGGGGCCTTGGGGGGCCCCATGCCCATGGTATGGAGCTGGGGGGGCCTTGGGGGGCCCCATGACCATGGTATGGACCTGGGGGGGACCTTGGGGGGCCCCATGCCCATGGTATGGAGCTGGGGGGGCCTTGGGGGGCCCCATGCCCATGGTATGGACCTCGTGGTGGCCCTGGGGTGTCCCCATGCCCATGGTATGGACCTGGTGGGGGGCCCCACGACCATGGTATGGACCTGGGGGGGACCTTGGGGTGTCCCCATGACCACGGTATGGACCCAGGGGGGCCCCATGCCCATGGTATGGACCTGGGGGGGGCCTGGGGTGTCCCCATGACCACGGTATGGACCTGGTGGTGGCCCTAGGGTGTCCCCCCATGACCACGGTGTGGAACTGGGGGGGCCCATGCCCATGGTATGGACCTGGGTGGCCCTGTGCCCATGATATGGACCTGGTGGTGGCCCCAAGCACCCACAGCATTACCCCAAGGTGGCTTTGGGGTGACCTCAGGATGGCCAAGCACCCATAACGTGGCCTTGGGGTTGCCATGGTGGCCCTGGGGTGGCCCAAGCACCCACAGCATTGCCCCAAGGTGGCTTTGGGGTGACCTCAGGATGGCCAAGCACCCATAACGTGGCCTTGGGGCGGCCATGGTGGCCCCTGGGGTGGCCATGGTGGCCCTGGGGTGGCCCAAGCACCCACAGCATTGCCCCCAAGGTGGCTTTGGGGGTGACCTCAGGATGGCCAAGCACCCATAACGTGGCCTTGGGGGCGGCCATGGTGGCCCTGGGGTGGCCATGGTGGCCCTGGGGTGGCCATGGTGGCCCTGGGGTGGCCCAAGCACCCACAGCATTGCCCCAAGGTGGCTTTGGGGGGTGACCTCAGGATGGCCAAGCACCCATAACGTGGCCCTGGTGGCCCTTGGGTGGCCCAAGCACCCATAGCATAGCCCTGGGGTGGCCCTGGTGGCCCTAGGGTGGCCATGAGGTGGCCCAGCACCCCCACATCACCCTCGGGGTGTCCCCCATCCCCTCGGTGACCACTCACGCTGCCGAAATACTTGTCGAGCAGCTCGACGTAGCGATGGATCAGCTCCAGCGTGATGAGCTCGTTGTCCTGCCCTTCGATGGCGCAGCAGAAGTAGAGGCTGGCATACCTGGGGGAGGGGGGGGACAAGGACAAAATGGGGCTGGGGGGGGTGGGACAAGGACAAAATGGGGCTGGGGGGGGGACCCACGCACCCCCCAAAAGCCATGGGGACAGCGGGGACGCGTCCCCGACAAACCCCAAAACGCGCCGTGGCGCGGGCCGTACCCGCCTCGGTCACCCCCTAAAGCGCGGTCGTGCTTGGTGGGGGTGGCCTTGGGGACATTTTTGGGGGGGAGGGGGGGGGACGGTCACCTCTTGTAGACGACCTTGAGGTCCCTCCACTCGAGGAAGCTGCACATCTTGGGTTTACGGGCCAGGACCACCTGCATCAGCTCCCTCACCATCTTCTTCTTGTCCTTGTCGGCGGTGGCCAGGTACCATTTCTGCAGGCGCAGTTTGCCTTGCCGGCTGAAGAGGAGCATGAACCGCATCTGGGAGGGGGGACAGGGACACGGGGTCAGCGGGGGGGGGGCTGGGGGGGGTCAGTGGGGGGTTTTGGGGAGAGGGTGGGGGGGTGGGAGGGGGACAGGGGGCCGTGGGACAGGGTGGGGGGGGTCAGTGTGAAGTGCATCTGGGGATGGGGACAGGGACACGGGGTCAGCGGGGGGGGGCTGGGGGGGGTCGGGGGGGGGGCTGGGGGGGTCAGTGGGGGGTTTGGGGAGAGGGTGGGGGGGTGGGAGGGTGGGAGGGGGCCGTGGGACAGGGTGGGGGGGTCAGTGTGAAGTGCATCTGGGGAGGGGGACAGGGACACGGGGTCAGCGGGGGGGGGCTGGGGGGGTCGGGGGGGGGGGCTGGGGGGGTCAGTGGGGGGTTTGGGGAGAGGGTGGGGGGGTGGGAGGGGGACAGGGGGATGTGGGACAGGGTGGGGGGGTCAGTGTGAAGTGCATCTGGGGAGGGGGGACAGGGACACGGGGTCAGCGGGGGGGGGCTGGGGGGGTCGGGGGGGGGGCTGGGGGGGTCAGTGGGGGGTTTGGGGGAGAGGGTGGGGGGGTGGGAGGGGGACAGGGGGCCGTGGGACAGGGTGGGGGGGTCAGTGTGAAGTGCATCTGGGGAGGGGGACAGGGACACGGGGTCAGGGGGGGGGGGGCTGGGGGGGTCGGGGGGGGGCTGGGGGGTCAGTGGGGGGTTTGGGGAGAGGGTGGGGGGGTGGGAGGGTGGGAGGGGGCCGTGGGACAGGGTGGGGGGGTCAGTGTGAAGTGCATCTGGGGAGGGGGACAGGGACACGGGGTCAGCGGGGGGGGGCTGGGGGGGTCGGGGGGGGCTGGGGGGGTCAGTGGGGGGTTTGGGGAGAGGGTGGGGGGGTGGGGAGGGGGCCGTGGGACAGGGTGGGGGGGTCAGTGTGAAGTGCATCTGGGGAGGGGGACAGGGACACGGGGTCAGCGGGGGGGGGGCTGGGGGGGTCGGGGGGGGGGCTGGGGGGGTCAGTGGGGGGTTTGGGGAGAGGGTGGGGGGGTGGGAGGGGGACAGGGGGCCGTGGGACAGGGTGGGGGGGTCAGTGTGAAGTGCATCTGGGGAGGGGGACAGGGACACGGGGTCAGCGGGGGGGGGCTGGGGGGGTCGGGGGGGGGGCTGGGGGGGTCAGTGGGGGGTTTGGGGAGAGGGTGGGGGGGTGGGAGGGGGCCGTGGGACAGGGTGGGGGGGTCAGTGTGAAGTGCATCTGGGGAGGGGGACAGGGACACGGGGTCAGCGGGGGGGGGCTGGGGGGGGGGCTGGGGGGCTGGGGGGGTCAGTGGGGGGTTTGGGGACAGGGTGGGGGGGTGGGAGGGGGACAGGGGGATGTGGGGGGGCTGGGGGACAGGATGGGGGACAGGATGAGGGGGCTGGGGGGGCCGGGGGGGCGCTGGGGGGCTGGGGGAGAGGGTGGGGGGGTCAGTGGGGGGTTTGGGGACAGGGTGGGGGGGTGGGAGGGGGACAGGGAGCCGTGGGACAGGGTGGGGGGGGTCAGTGTGAAGTGCATCTGGGGACGGGGACAGGGACACGGGGTCAGCGGGGGGGGCTGGGGGGGTCGGGGGGGGGGCTGGGGGGGTCAGTGGGGGGTTTGGGGAGAGGGTGGGGGGGTGGGAGGGGGACAGGGGGCCGTGGGACAGGGTGGGGGGGTCAGTGTGAAGTGCATCTGGGGAGGGGGACAGGGACACGGGGTCAGCGGGGGGGGCTGGGGGGGTCGGGGGGGGGGGCTGGGGGGGTCAGTGGGGGGTTTGGGGAGAGGGTGGGGGGGTGGGAGGGGGACAGGGGGATGTGGGACAGGGTGGGGGGGTCAGTGTGAAGTGCATCTGGGGAGGGGGACAGGGGACACGGGGTCAGCGGGGGGGGGGCTGGGGGGGTCGGGGGGGGGCTGGGGGGTCAGTGGGGGGTTTGGGGAGAGGGTGGGGGGGTGGGAGGGGGCCGTGGGACAGGGTGGGGGGGTCAGTGTGAAGTGCATCTGGGGAGGGGGACAGGGACACGGGGTCAGCGGGGGGGGGCTGGGGGGGGGGGCTGGGGGCTGGGGGGGTCAGTGGGGGGTTTGGGGACAGGGTGGGGGGGTGGGAGGGGGACAGGGGGATGTGGGGGGGCTGGGGGACAGGATGGGGACAGGATGAGGGGGCTGGGGGGGCCGGGGGGGCGCTGGGGGCTGGGGGAGAGGGTGGGGGGGTCAGTGGGGGGGTTTGGGGACAGGGTGGGGGGGTGGGAGGGGGACAGGGAGCCGTGGGACAGGGTGGGGGGGGTCAGTGTGAAGTGCATCTGGGGACGGGGACAGGGACACGGGGTCAGCGGGGGGGGGCTGGGGGGGTCGGGGGGGGGGCTGGGGGGGTCAGTGGGGGGTTTGGGGAGAGGGTGGGGGGGTGGGAGGGGGACAGGGGGCCGTGGGACAGGGTGGGGGGGTCAGTGTGAAGTGCATCTGGGGAGGGGGACAGGGACACGGGGTCAGCGGGGGGGGGCTGGGGGGGTCGGGGGGGGGGCTGGGGGGGTCAGTGGGGGGTTTGGGGAGAGGGTGGGGGGGTGGGAGGGGGACAGGGGGCCGTGGGACAGGGTGGGGGGGTCAGTGGGGGGTTGGGGACGGGGGGGGGGCGGGAGGGGACAGAGGAGGGGGGGACACGGGGGGGGGGGTTGGGGACAGGTCGGGGGGAGCCACGGGGGGGGTCACCGTGGGGGTGGGGTGAGGTCACGGGGGGACACGCGGCGGGGGGGGGGGGGGGGGCTGTCGCCGTGGGGGTGGGGGGGTGATGAGGACCCAGGGCCTGGGGCAGGGTCAGAGGTCAGAGGTCAAGCCCGGCTTGGATGGGGTAGGGACACACGACACCGTCCGCCCCCCCCCTCAAATCACATGACACCCCCCCGGTGCACGTGACCTCCCCTTCACATGACCCCCGCCCCCCTTTTCCCCTTCCCCCCCCCTCCTTCCCCCGCTCCCCCCCCCGCCTCCCGCAGCCCCGCACCGGTCTCACCGCTCACCATAGCGCCGGGTCCCGGTACCGGAGGCCCTGGAAGGGGCCGGGGCCGGGGCCGAGGCCGAGGCCGGTCCCGGGGCCGGTGGATTCGGACTCGGCCTCTCTCCACCTCCCGCCAGCGCCGCGCCGGGCCCCGGCCTCACCGCGCATGCGCCGCCCTGCTTCCGGGAGGGGCGGGGCCTGTTGCTGAGGCAACGGGGAGGAGCTTCCGGCCACGGGGGGGGGGGGGGCGGGGCTGTCGCCCTGGCAACGAGGGAGAGTGGCAGCCGGGCGGGACTCCCTGGTAACGGTTGGGGGGTGTGTGTTTCCATGGCAACGGGGGAGGTTATGGCGGGGGGGAGGTCCATGGCAACGGGGGGGGGTTGTCTCCATGGCGACTGTGGGCGGGGTTTCCTATCGCCATGGCAACCGGCTGGCTGGGGAGGGGGGCGGACACACACTCCCATCTCCATAGCAACCGGGAGGGGGGGTGGCCCGTTTCCATGGCGATGGTGGTGGTGATGGGGGGGTTTCCATGGCGACCACAAGGGGGGGGGCACCCCCCCCAGGGTCGGTTGCCATGGTGATGGGGGGTGGTAGGAGGTGGAGGGGGCAGATTTGGGGGGGGGTGGGGGTAATTTGGGGTCCCGGGGGGCAGATTTGGGGTCCCGGGGGCAGTTTTGGGGTCCCGGGGGCAGTTTTAGGGGTGCCAGGGGCAGTTTGGGGTCCCAGGGGCAGATTTGGGGTCCCGGGGGGCAGATTTGGGGGTGATGAGGGCAGATTTGGGGGTGATGAGGGCAGTTTTGGGGTCCCGGGGGCAGTTTTGGGGGTGACGGGGGCACTTTGGGGTCCCAGGGGCAGATTTGGGGTCCCGGGGGGCAGATTTGGGGTCCCGGGGGCAGTTTTAGGGGTGCCAGGGGCAGCTTGGGGTCCCAGGGGCAGATTTGGGGTCCCGGGGGGCAGATTTGGGGGTGATGAGGGCAGATTTGGGGGTGATGAGGGCAGTTTTGGGGTCCCGGGGGCAGTTTTGGGGGTGACGGGGGCACTTTGGGGTCCCAGGGGCAGATTTGGGGTCCCGGGGGGCAGTTTTGGGGTCCCGGGGGCAGTTTTAGGGGTGCCAGGGGCAGTTTGGGGTCCCAGGGGCAGATTTGGGGTCCCGGGGGGCAGATTTGGGGGTGATGAGGGCAGATTTGGGGTCCCGGGGGGCAGATTTGGGGTACCGGGGGGCAGATTTGGGGGTGACGGGGGCAGTTTGGGGTCCCGGGGGGCAGATTTGGGGGTGACGGGGGCAGTTTGGGGTCCCGGGGGGCAGATTTGGGGTCCCGGGGGGCAGATTTGGGGGTGACGGGGGCAGTTTGGGGTCCCGGGGGGCAGATTTGGGGTCCCGGGGGGCAGATTTGGGGGTGATGAGGGCAGATTTGGGGTCCCGGGGGGCAGATTTGGGGGTGATGAGGGCAGTTTGGGGTCCCGGGGGGCAGATTTGGGGTCCCGGGGGGCAGATTTGGGGGTGATGGGGGCAGTTTGGGGTCCCGGGGGGCAGATTTGGGGTCCCGGGGGGCAGATTTGGGGGTGATGAGGTTGATGGTGGTTGACCTCAACTCTGTGACATGGTGGTTGACCTCAACACACCATGACAGGAGGGTGACCCCAACACCGTGACACAGTGATTGACCCCAACACCGGGACGTGGGGGTTGACCCCAACACCGTGACACGGCGGTTGACCACAACACCGGGACGTGGTGCTGACCCCAACACGATGAGATGGTGGTTGACCTCAACACCGGGACATGGTGGTTGACCTCGACACACCGTGACAGGAGGTTGACCCCAACACCGTGACGTGGCGGTTGACCACAACACCAGGACGTGGTGGTTGACCTCAACTCTGTGACATGGTGGTTGACCTCAACACACCATGACAGGAGGTTGACCCCAACACCGTGATGTGGTGGTTGACCTCAACACCATGACAGGAGGTTGACCCCAACACCGTGACACGGCGGTTGACCACCACACCAGGACGTGGTGCTGACCCCAACACGATGAGATGGCGGTTGACCTCAACACTGGGACGTGGTGGTTGACCTCGACACACCGTGACAGGAGGTTGACCCCAACACCGTGATGTGGTGGTTGACCCCAACACTGGGACGTGGGGGTTGACCCCAACACCATGACAGGAGGTTGACCCCAACACCAGGACGCAGCGGTTGACCCCAACACCAGGACGCGGCGGTTGACCCCAACACCGGGACGTGGGGGTTGACCCCAACACCGGGACGCAGCGGTTGACCCCAACACCGTGACGTGGGGGTTGACCCCAACACCGGGACGTGGGGGTTGACCCCAACACCGGGACGCAGCGGTTGACCCCAACACCGGGACGTGGGGGTTGACCCCAACACCGGGACGCAGCGGTTGACCCCAACACCGGGACGCGGCGGTTGACCCCAACACCATGACAGGAGGTTGACCCCAACACCGGGACGTGGGGGTTGACCCCAACACCATGACAGGAGGTTGACCCCAACACCGGGACGTGGGGGTTGACCCCAACACCGGGACGCGGTGGTTGACCCCAACACCGGGAGGTGGGGGTTGACCCCCCCCAAATATATTACTCTCTCCAATAAATTACAGCTCTCCCCAGCCCCACGTGCCCCCATGGGGGGCCCAACTCGCCGTGGGGCTGACCCCGCCGTGGGGCTGACCCCGCCGTGGGGCCCAACCCGCCGTGGGGCGACCCCGCCGTGGGGCTGACCCCGCCGTGGGGCCCAACCCGCCGTGGGGCGACCCCGCCGTGGGGCGCTCAGGGCTCCGTCACCTGCCCCACGAAGAGGATGGTGCCTGTTGGGGGGAGAGGGGGGTCAGGGAGCCCAAACCAATGGGGCACAGAGCCCCCAGACCCACATCCATGGGGCACAGAGCCCCCAGACCCACATCAATGGGGAATGGAGCCCCCAGACCCACATCAATGGGGCACAGAGCCCCCAGACCCACATCCATGGGGCACAGAACCCCCCCAAACCCACATCAATGGGGAATGGAGCCCCCAGACCCACATCCATGGGGCACAGAACCCCCCAGACCCACATCAATGGGGAATGGAGCCCCCAGACCCACATCCATGGGGCACAGAGCCCCCAGACCCACATCAATGGGGAATGGAGCCCCCAGACCCACATCCATGGGGCACAGAGCTCCCCAAACCCACATCAATGGGGAATGGAGCCCCCAGACCCACATCCATGGGGCACAGACCCCCCAGACCCACATCCATGGGGAATGGAGCCCCCAGACCCACATCCATGGGGCACAGACCCCCCAGACCCACATCCATGGGGAATGGAGCCCCCAGACCCACATCCATGGGGCACAGAGCCCCCCCAACCCAAATCCATGGGGCAGAGAGCCCCCCAAACCCACATCCCTGGGGCACGGAGCCCCCAAACGCACATCTATGGGGCACAGACCCACCTGAACCCACATCCATGGGGCCCAGCCCCCCCTCCCCCCCCCGGCTCATGACCCCCCTCACCCCCAGCCCCCCACGTCCCCCCCGTACCGGTGGGGTTGTGGCGCACGAGGAAGAGGAAGGGCCGATCCAGGAGGATTTCCAGGGGCGCCATGCGGGAGTAGATGATGGCGGCTGCGGGGGGAGGCGGAGCAGTGAGACCCCCCAGCACCCCATTGCCAGGGGTCCCAGCACCCAGCACCCCATTCCCAGGGGACCCAGGCACCCAGCACCCCATTCCCAAGGGTCCCAGCACCCAGCACCCCATTCCCAAGGCACCCAGCACCCCATTCCCAAGGCACCCAGCACCCAGCACCCCATTCCCAAGGGACCCAGCACCCCATTCCCAGGGGACCCAGGCACCCAGCACCCCATTCCCAAGGGTCCCAGCACCCAGCACCCCATTCCCAAGGCACCCAGCACCCCATTCCCAAGGGATGCAGGCACCCAGCACCCCATTCCCAGGGGTCCCAGCACCCAGCACCCCATTCCCAGGGGACCCAGCACCCAGCACCCCATTCCCAAGGCACCCAGCACCCCATTCCCAGGGGACCCAGCACCCAGCACCCCATTCCCAAGGCACCCAGCACCCATCACCCCATTCCCAGGGGTCCCAGGCACCCAGCACCCCATTCCCAGGGGACCCAGCACCCAGCACCCCATTCCCAAGGCACCCAGCACCCCATTCCCAGGGGTCCCAGGCACCCAGCACCCCATTCCCAGGGGACCCAGCACCCAGCACCCCATTCCCAAGGGTCCCAGGCACCCATCACCCCATTCCCAGGGGTCCCAGGCACCCAGCACCCCATTCCCAAGGGACCCAGCACCCAGCACCCCATTCCCAGGGGACCCAGCACCCATCACCCCATTCCCAGGGGTCCCAGGCACCCGCCCCCCCCGTGGTGTCACTCACCGGTGGCCGACGCCACCTCGGTGCCGTTCTCCGTCACCTCCATCCTCACCTTCTGCAGGGCTTGGCCCAGGACGAGGGGCTCCTCCGCTGGTGGGTGGGGGGTGGGGGTGGGTGAGGGGTGGTCCCAGGGTGCCTGGGTCCCCCCAGCACCCACTTGGGGACCCCCCCCGTTTACCTGAGAGCGGGGTGAAGTCGGCGGCGTCGGGGTCGAAGACAGCGCGGACCCCCAAGGACTTCAGGGGTGCCCGCAGGTCCCAGGTGGTCTCCAGGGAGAAGCTGGGGGAAGGGGGGGGGGGTCACAGAGGGGACCCAGGCGTCCGGGGCACCCACCCACCCACCCAAGGCCTCCAGTCCCTCCCAGTGCCCCCCCCCACTCCCCTCCCAGTGCCCTCCAATCCCCCCCAGTGCCCCTCAGACCCCCCCCCAGCACCCCAATGTCACCCAATAGCCCCCCAATGCCCCCCAGTAACCTCCCAGTGCCCCCCCAATGCCCCCCCAGTACCCCCCAGTCCCTCCCAGTGCTCCCCCAGTACACTCCAGTCTCTCCCAGTGCCCCCCAATGCCCCCTAGTACCCCCCAGTCCCTCCCAGTGCCCCCCCAATGCCCCCCAGTACCCCCCAGTCCCTCCCAGTGCCCCCCCAGTGCCCCCCAGTCCCTCCCAGTGCCCCCCCAGTACACCCCAGTCCCTCCCAGTGCTCCCGCAGTACACCCCAGTCCCTCCCAGTACCCCCCCAGTGCCCCCCAGTCCCTCCCAGTGCTCCCCCAATGCCCCCTAGTACCTCCCAGTCCCCCCAGGTCCCTCCTAATGCCCCCCAGTACCCCCCAGTCCCTCCCAGTGCTCCCCCAGTACCCCCCAGTACCCCCCAGTCCCTCCCAGTGCCCCCCCAATGCCCCCTAGTACCTCCCAGTCCCTCCCAGTGCCCCCCCAGTCCCTCCCAGTGCCCCCCCAATGCCCCCTAGTACCTCCCAGTCCCTCCCAATGCCCCCCCAGTGCCTCCCAGTGCCCCCCAGTAAGCTCCCAGAGGAGAGGGGGGGTCGAGGGGACGCGAGCGCCGGGGCTCACCGGGGCAGGACGAGGACGCGGGGCACGGGGTTGACGTTGGCGACCCAGTTGGTGACGAGCTGGGCGTCGAGGAGGCGGCTGAGGGTGACGATGGGGACGTTCCGCCGGACTGGGGCCACCAGCAGCATGGCCACCTCCCCCCCGGCGTAGGGGACCTCCACCACCTCGTAGGGGACCCCCTCGGGCGTCTCGAAGTCCCCTGGGGGGAGGTGGCGTCAGGGGGCACCCAGGGGTGCGGGAGGTGGGGTGGGGGGTCCAGGCAGGGTGACACAGGGGCACCCAGGGTGACAGGGAGGGACCCAGGGTGACACAGGGGGCACCCAGGGGTGCGGGAGATGGGGTGGGGGGTCCAGGCAGGGTGACACGGGGGCACCCAGGGTGACAGGGAGGGACCCAGGGTGACACAGGGGGACCCAAGGGTGCGGGAGATGGGGTGGGGGGTCCAGGCAGGGTGACACGGGGGCACCCAGGGTGACAGGGAGGGACCCAGGGTGACACAGGGGGACCCAGGGTGACACAGGAGGACCCAGGGGTGCGGGAGGTGGGGTGGGGGGTCCAGGCAGGGTGACACGGGGGCACCCAGGGTGACAGGGAGGGACCCAGGGTGACACAGGGGGACCCAGGGGTGCGGGAGATGGGGTGGGGGGTCCAGGCAGGGTGACATGGGGGCACCCAGGGTGACAGGGAGGGACCCAGGGTGACACAGGGGCACCCAGGGGTGCGGGAGATGGGGTGGGGGGTCCAGGCAGGGTGACACAGGGGCACCCAGGGTGACAGGGAGGGACCCAGGGTGACACGGGGGCACCCAGGGTGACAGGGAGGGACCCAAGGTGACACAGGAGGACCCAGGGGTGCGGGAGATGGGGTGGGGGGTCCAGGCAGGGTGACATGGGGGCACCCAGGGTGACACAGGGGGACCCAGGGGTGCGGGAGATGGGGTGGGGGGTCCAGGCAGGGTGACACAGGGGGACCCAGGGTGACGGGGGGCACCCAGGGTGACGGGGGGGACCCAGGGGTGCGGGAGATGGGGTGGGGGGGTCCAGGCAGGGTGACACAGGGGCACCCAGGGTGACAGGGGGGCACCCAGGGTGACACAGGGGGACCCAGGGGTGCGGGAGGTGGGGTGGGGGGTCCAGGCAGGGTGACACAGGGGCACCCAGGGTGACAGGGGGGGACCCAGGGTGACACAGGGGGACCCAGGGGTGCGGGAGATGGGGTGGGGGGTCCAGGCAGGGTGACATGGGGGCACCCAGGGTGACAGGGAGGGACCCAGGGTGACACAGGGGGACCCAGGGGTGCGGGAGATGGGGTGGGGGGTCCAGGCAGGGTGACACAGGGGGACCCAGGGTGACGGGGGGCACCCAGGGTGACACAGGGGCACCCAGGGGTGCGGGAGATGGGGTGGGGGGTCCAGGCAGGGTGACACAGGGGCACCCAGGGTGACAGGGAGGGACTCAGGGTGACACAGGGGGACCCAGGGGTGCGGGAGATGGGGTGGGGGGTCCAGGCAGGGTGACACAGGGGCACCCAGGGTGACAGGGAGGGACCCAGGGTGACACAGGAGGACCCAGGGGTGCGGGAGATGGGGTGGGGGGTCCAGGCAGGGTGACACGGGGGCACCCAGGGTGACAGGGAGGGACCCAGGGTGACACAGGAGGACCCAGGGGTGCGGGAGATGGGGTGGGGGGTCCAGGCAGGGTGACATGGGGGCACCCAGGGTGACAGGGAGGGACCCAGGGTGACACAGGAGGACCCAGGGGTGCGGGAGATGGGGTGGGGGGTCCAGGCAGGGTGACACGGGGGCACCCAGGGTGACAGGGAGGGACCCAGGGTGACACAGGGGGACCCAGGGGTGCGGGAGATGGGGTGGGGGGTCCAGGCAGGGTGACACAGGGGCACCCAGGGTGACAGGGGGGCACCCAGGGTGACAGGGAGGGACCCAGGGTGACACAGGGGGACCCAGGGGTGCGGGAGATGGGGTGGGGGGTCCAGGCAGGGTGACACGGGGGCACCCAGGGTGACACAGGGGGACCCAGGGGTGCGGGAGATGGGGTGGGGGGTCCAGGCAGGGTGACACGGGGGCACCCAGGGTGACACAGGGGTACCCAGGGGTGCGGGAGATGGGGTGGGGGATCCAGGCAGGGTGACACGGGGGCACCCAGGGTGACAGGGAGGGACCCAGGGTGACACAGGAGGACCCAGGGGTGCGGGAGATGGGGTGGGGGTCCAGGCAGGGTGACACAGGGGCACCCAGGGTGACAGGGAGGGACACAGGGTGACACAGGAGGACCCAGGGGTGCGGGAGGTGGGGTGGGGGGTCCAGGCAGGGTGACATGGGGGCACCCAGGGTGACACAGGGGGATCCAGGGTGACACAGGGGGCACCCAGGGGTGCGGGAGGTGGGGTGGGGGGTCCAGGCAGGGTGACACAGGGGCACCCAGGGTGACAGGGAGGGACCCAGGGTGACACAGGGGCACCCAGGGGTGCGGGAGATGGGGTGGGGGGTCCAGGCAGGGTGACACAGGGGCACCCAGGGTGACAGGGAGGGACCCAGGGTGACACAGGGGGACCCAGGGGTGCGGGAGATGGGGTGGGGGGTCCAAGCAGGGTGACACGGGGGCACCCAGGGTGACAGGGAGGGACCCAGGGTGACACAGGGGGACCCAGGGGTGCGGGAGATGGGGTGGGGGGTCCAGGCAGGGTGACACAGGGGCACCCAGGGTGACAGGGAGGGACCCAGGGTGACACAGGGGGACCCAGGGGTGCGGGAGATGGGGTGGGGGGTCCAGGCAGGGTGACACAGGGGGACCCAGGGTGACAGGGAGGGACTCAGGGTGACACAGGGGGACCCAGGGGTGCGGGAGATGGGGTGGGGGGTCCAGGCAGGGTGACACAGGGGCACCCAGGGTGACAGGGAGGGACCCAGGGTGACACAGGGGGACCCAAGGGTGCGGGAGATGGGGTGGGGGGTCCAGGCAGGGTGACACAGGGGCACCCAGGGTGACAGGGAGGGACCCAGGGTGACACAGGGGGACCCAGGGGTGCGGGAGATGGGGTGGGGGGTCCAGGCAGGGTGACATGGGGGCACCCAGGGTGACAGGGAGGGACTCAGGGTGACACAGGGGGACCCAGGGGTGCGGGAGATGGGGTGGGGGGTCCAAGCAGGGTGACATGGGGGCACCCAGGGTGACAGGGAGGGACCCAGGGGTGTGGGAGGTGGGGTGGGGGGTCCAGGCAGGGTGACACAGGGGGACCCAGGGTGACAGGGAGGGACTCAGGGTGACACAGGGGGACCCAGGGGTGCGGGAGATGGGGTGGGGGGTCCAGGCAGGGTGACACAGGGGCACCCAGGGTGACAGGGAGGGACCCAGGGTGACACAGGGGGACCCAAGGGTGCGGGAGATGGGGTGGGGGGTCCAGGCAGGGTGACACAGGGGCACCCAGGGTGACAGGGGGGCACCCAGGGTGACACAGGGGGACCCAGGGGTGCGGGAGATGGGGTGGGGGGTCCAGGCAGGGTGACACAGGGGCACCCAGGGTGACAGGGAGGGACCCAGGGTGACACAGGGGGCACCCAGGGGTGCGGGAGATGGGGTGGGGGGTCCAGGCAGGGTGACATGGGGGCACCCAGGGTGACACAGGGGGACCCAGGGGTGCGGGAGATGGGGTGGGGGGTCCAGGCAGGGTGACACAGGGGGACCCAGGGTGACAGGGAGGGACTCAGGGTGACACAGGGGGCACCCAGGGGTGCGGGAGGTGGGGTGGGGGGTCCAGGCAGGGTGACACAGGGGCACCCAGGGTGACAGGGGGGGACCCAGGGTGACATGGGGGGATCCAGGGGTGTGGGAGGTGGGGTGGGGGGTCCAGGCAGGGTGACATGGGGGCACCCAGGGTGACACAGGGGCACCCAGGGTGACACAGGAGGACCCAGGGGTGCGGGAGATGGGGTGGGGGGTCCAGGCAGGGTGACATGGGGGCACCCAGGGTGACAGGGAGGGACTCAGGGTGACACAGGGGGACCCAGGGGTGCGGGAGATGGGGTGGGGGGTCCAAGCAGGGTGACATGGGGGCACCCAGGGTGACAGGGAGGGACCCAGGGGTGTGGGAGGTGGGGTGGGGGGTCCAGGCAGGGTGACACAGGGGGACCCAGGGTGACAGGGAGGGACTCAGGGTGACACAGGGGCACCCAGGGGTGCGGGAGATGGGGTGGGGGGTCCAGGCAGGGTGACACAGGGGCACCCAGGGTGACAGGGAGGGACTCAGGGTGACACAGGGGGACCCAGGGGTGCGGGAGATGGGGTGGGGGGTCCAGGCAGGGTGACAGGGGGGCACCCAGGGTGACACAGGGGGACCCAGGGGTGTGGGAGATGGGGTGGGGGGTCCAGGCAGGGTGACACAGGGGCACCCAGGGTGACAGGGAGGGACCCAGGGTGACACAGGGGGACCCAAGGGTGCGGGAGATGGGGTGGGGGGTCCAGGCAGGGTGACACAGGGGCACCCAGGGTGACAGGGGGGCACCCAGGGTGACACAGGGGGACCCAGGGGTGCGGGAGATGGGGTGGGGGGTCCAGGCAGGGTGACACAGGGGCACCCAGGGTGACAGGGGGGCACCCAGGGTGACACAGGGGGACCCAGGGGTGCGGGAGATGGGGTGGGGGGTCCAGGCAGGGTGACACAGGGGCACCCAGGGTGACAGGGAGGGACCCAGGGTGACACAGGGGGCACCCAGGGGTGCGGGAGATGGGGTGGGGGGTCCAGGCAGGGTGACACAGGGGCACCCAGGGTGACAGGGAGGGACTCAGGGTGACACAGGGGGCACCCAGGGGTGCGGGAGGTGGGGTGGGGGGTCCAGGCAGGGTGACACAGGGGCACCCAGGGTGACAGGGGGGGACCCAGGGTGACATGGGGGGATCCAGGGGTGTGGGAGGTGGGGTGGGGGGTCCAGGCAGGGTGACATGGGGGCACCCAGGGTGACACAGGGGCACCCAGGGGTGCGGGAGATGGGGTGGGGGGTCCAGGCAGGGTGACACAGGGGCACCCAGGGTGACAGGGAGGGACCCAGGGTGACACAGGAGGACCCAGGGGTGCGGGAGATGGGGTGGGGGGTCCAGGCAGGGTGACACAGGGGGACCCAGGGTGACGGGGGGCACCCAGGGTGACGGGGGGGACCCAGGGGTGCGGGAGATGGGGTGGGGGGTCCAGGCAGGGTGACATGGGGGCACCCAGGGTGACAGGGAGGGACCCAGGGTGACACAGGGGGACCCAGGGGTGCGGGAGATGGGGTGGGGGGTCCAGGCAGGGTGACACAGGGGGACCCAGGGTGACGGGGGGCACCCAGGGTGACACAGGGGCACCCAGGGGTGCGGGAGATGGGGTGGGGGGTCCAGGCAGGGTGACACAGGGGCACCCAGGGTGACAGGGAGGGACTCAGGGTGACACAGGGGGACCCAGGGGTGCGGGAGATGGGGTGGGGGGTCCAGGCAGGGTGACACAGGGGCACCCAGGGTGACAGGGAGGGACCCAGGGTGACACAGGAGGACCCAGGGGTGCGGGAGATGGGGTGGGGGGTCCAGGCAGGGTGACACGGGGGCACCCAGGGTGACAGGGAGGGACCCAGGGTGACACAGGGGGACCCAGGGGTGCGGGAGATGGGGTGGGGGGTCCAGGCAGGGTGACACAGGGGCACCCAGGGTGACAGGGGGGCACCCAGGGTGACAGGGAGGGACCCAGGGTGACACAGGGGGACCCAGGGGTGCGGGAGATGGGGTGGGGGGTCCAGGCAGGGTGACACGGGGGCACCCAGGGTGACAGGGAGGGACCCAGGGTGACACAGGAGGACCCAGGGGTGCGGGAGATGGGGTGGGGGTCCAGGCAGGGTGACACAGGGGCACCCAGGGTGACAGGGAGGGACACAGGGTGATATGGGGGGATCCAGGGGTGCGGGAGATGGGGTGGGGGGTCCAGGCAGGGTGACACAGGGGGACCCAGGGTGACAGGGAGGGACCCAGGGTGACACAGGAGGACCCAGGGGTGCGGGAGGTGGGGTGGGGGGTCCAGGCAGGGTGACATGGGGGCACCCAGGGTGACACAGGGGGATCCAGGGTGACACAGGGGGCACCCAGGGGTGCGGGAGGTGGGGTGGGGGGTCCAGGCAGGGTGACACAGGGGCACCCAGGGTGACAGGGAGGGACCCAGGGTGACACAGGGGGACCCAGGGGTGCGGGAGATGGGGTGGGGGGTCCAGGCAGGGTGACACAGGGGCACCCAGGGTGACAGGGAGGGACCCAGGGTGACACAGGGGGCACCCAGGGGTGCGGGAGATGGGGTGGGGGGTCCAGGCAGGGTGACACAGGGGCACCCAGGGTGACAGGGAGGGACTCAGGGTGACACAGGGGGACCCAGGGGTGCGGGAGATGGGGTGGGGGGTCCAGGCAGGGTGACACAGGGGCACCCAGGGTGACAGGGAGGGACCCAGGGTGACACAGGAGGACCCAGGGGTGCGGGAGATGGGGTGGGGGGTCCAGGCAGGGTGACACAGGGGCACCCAGGGTGACAGGGAGGGACCCAGGGTGACACAGGGGGCACCCAGGGTGACAGGGGGGCACCCAGGGTGACACAGGGGGACCCAGGGGTGCGGGAGATGGGGTGGGGGGTCCAGGCAGGGTGACACAGGGGCACCCAGGGTGACAGGGAGGGACACAGGGTGATATGGGGGGATCCAGGGGTGCGGGAGATGGGGTGGGGGGTCCAGGCAGGGTGACACAGGGGGACCCAGGGTGACAGGGAGGGACCCAGGGTGACACAGGAGGACCCAGGGGTGCGGGAGGTGGGGTGGGGGGTCCAGGCAGGGTGACATGGGGGCACCCAGGGTGACACAGGGGGATCCAGGGTGACACAGGGGGCACCCAGGGGTGCGGGAGGTGGGGTGGGGGGTCCAGGCAGGGTGACACAGGGGCACCCAGGGTGACAGGGAGGGACCCAGGGTGACACAGGGGGACCCAGGGGTGCGGGAGATGGGGTGGGGGGTCCAGGCAGGGTGACACAGGGGCACCCAGGGTGACAGGGAGGGACCCAGGGTGACACAGGGGGCACCCAGGGGTGCGGGAGATGGGGTGGGGGGTCCAGGCAGGGTGACACAGGGGCACCCAGGGTGACAGGGAGGGACTCAGGGTGACACAGGGGGACCCAGGGGTGCGGGAGATGGGGTGGGGGGTCCAGGCAGGGTGACACAGGGGCACCCAGGGTGACAGGGAGGGACCCAGGGTGACACAGGAGGACCCAGGGGTGCGGGAGATGGGGTGGGGGGTCCAGGCAGGGTGACACAGGGGCACCCAGGGTGACAGGGAGGGACCCAGGGTGACACAGGGGGCACCCAGGGGTGCGGGAGATGGGGTGGGGGGTCCAGGCAGGGTGACACAGGGGCACCCAGGGTGACAGGGGGGCACCCAGGGTGACACAGGGGGACCCAGGGGTGCGGGAGATGGGGTGGGGGGTCCAGGCAGGGTGACACAGGGGCACCCAGGGTGACAGGGGGGCACCCAGGGTGACACAGGGGGACCCAGGGGTGCGGGAGATGGGGTGGGGGGTCCAGGCAGGGTGACACAGGGGCACCCAGGGTGACAGGGAGGGACCCAGGGTGACACAGGGGGACCCAAGGGTGCGGGAGATGGGGTGGGGGGTCCAGGCAGGGTGACACAGGGGCACCCAGGGTGACAGGGGGGCACCCAGGGTGACACAGGGGGACCCAGGGGTGCGGGAGATGGGGTGGGGGGTCCAGGCAGGGTGACATGGGGGCACCCAGGGTGACAGGGAGGGACTCAGGGTGACACAGGAGGACCCAGGGGTGCGGGAGATGGGGTGGGGGGTCCAGGCAGGGTGACAGGGGGGCACCCAGGGTGACACAGGGGGACCCAGGGGTGCGGGAGATCGGGTGGGGGGTCCAGGCAGGGTGACACAGGGGCACCCAGGGTGACAGGGGGGCACCCAGGGTGACACAGGGGGACCCAGGGGTGCGGGAGATGGGGTGGGGGGTCCAGGCAGGGTGACACAGGGGCACCCAGGGTGACAGGGGGGCACCCAGGGTGACACAGGGGGACCCAGGGGTGCGGGAGATGGGGTGGGGGGTCCAGGCAGGGTGACACAGGGGCACCCAGGGTGACAGGGAGGGACTCAGGGTGACACAGGGGGACCCAGGGGTGCGGGAGATGGGGTGGGGGGTCCAGGCAGGGTGACAGGGGGGCACCCAGGGTGACACAGGGGGACCCAGGGGTGCGGGAGATGGGGTGGGGGGTCCAGGCAGGGTGACACGGGGGCACCCAGGGTGACAGGGAGGGACCCAGGGTGACACAGGGGGACCCAAGGGTGCGGGAGATGGGGTGGGGGGTCCAGGCAGGGTGACACGGGGGCACCCAGGGTGACAGGGAGGGACCCAGGGTGACACAGGGGGACCCAGGGTGACACAGGAGGACCCAGGGGTGCGGGAGGTGGGGTGGGGGGTCCAGGCAGGGTGACATGGGGGCACCCAGGGTGACAGGGAGGGACCCAGGGTGACACAGGGGGACCCAGGGGTGCGGGAGATGGGGTGGGGGTCCAGGCAGGGTGACACAGGGGGACCCAGGGTGACATGGGGGCACCCAGGGTGACGGGGGGGACCCAGACAGCGGGGGGCCGGGGCGGGGGTCTCACCGTATTTGAACTTGGCGGCCTGCTCCATCATGGGGACGGTCACCCTGCTGCCATCGGCCCTGTGGAAGGGCCGGGGCCGGGTGGCGGCGGAGGGGAAGGGTCTCATCCAGGCACCCTTGAAGTAGAGGGCGTTGGCCAGCACCAGCCGGGTCCTGGCACCCACCGCACCCGGAGGCAGCAGGCCCCGGATCAGCCCTGCGGGGACAAGGGTGCTCCTGGGGTCTCCTTCCGTGGGGGGGGACGGGACACCCAGGCGTCCGGGCACCCAGCACCCCCATTCCCAGAGCACCCAGATGCCTGGGAACCCCATTCCCAAAGGACCCAGGTGTCTGGGCACCCAGCACCCCATTCCCAAGGCACCCAGCACCCATCACCCCGTTCCCAGGGGTCCCAGGCACCCAGCACCCCATTCCCAAAGGATCCAGGCACCCAGCACCCCGTTCCCAGGGGACCCAGGCACCCATCACCCCATTCCCAAGGCACCCAGCACCCAGCACCCCATTCCCAGGGGTCCCAGCACCCATCACCCCATTCCCAGGGGTCCCAGCCACCCAGCACCCCATTCCCAAGGCACCCAGGCACCCAGCACCCCATTCCCAGGGTTCCCAGGCACCCATCACCCCCATTCCCAAGGGACCCAGCACCCAGCACCCCATTCCCAAGGCACCCATCACCCCCTTCCCAAAGGATCCAGGCACCCATCACCCCATTCCCAAGGCACCCAGCACCCATCACCCCATTCCCAAAGGACCCAGCACCCATCACCCCCATTCCCAAGGGACCCAGCACCCAGCACCCCATTCCCAAGGCACCCATCACCCCCTTCCCAAAGGATCCAGGCACCCAGCACCCCGTTCCCAAGGGACCCAGCACCCATCACCCCATTCCCAGGGGTCCCAGCCACCCATCACCCCCATTCCCAAGGCACCCAGCACCCATCACCCCATTCCCAAAGGACCCAGCACCCCATTCCCAGGGTTCCCAGGCACCCATCACCCCATTCCCAGGGGTCCCAGGCACCCATCACCCCATTCCCAAGGCACCCAGCACCCATCACCCCATTCCCAAAGGACCCAGCACCCCATTCCCAGGGGACCCAGCACCCATCACCCCATTCCCAGGGGTCCCGGGCCTCTGCCCCCCGCCCCAAGCCCCCTCCGGGCCCCTCACCCTGCGTCCGCTCCTGCACCCAGGCGTTGAGGAGGGCGCGGGCACCCTCTCCCCGTTGGAAGTCGACCTTGGCCAAGCGCCGGGGGCCGAGGGTGCGGACGAAGCGGGGGACGAAGCCGGGGCTCAGCGCCAGCCCCTGCCCCACGAAAAGGCCCTCGGCCACGGCCAGGAGGTGGCCGGGTCCCCTCAGCACCCGCCGCAGCACCCGCAGCTCCGCCGCCACCTCGGGATCTGTGGGGTGGGGGAAACTGAGTCACGGCGTGGCGATGGGGGCACCCATGGGTGACCTGGCATGGGGACCCGCAGCGGGGACACCCATGGGAGACTCGGTGTGGGGATGGGGACCCCACCACCCGCCCCACCACGGGGACAGGGACCCCCTCACCCCCCCACCACGGGGACAAGGACCCCGAGGTGTCCCCCATGAGGATGGGGATCCCCCCACCCCCCCACCATGGGGACAGGGACCCCAACGTGTCCCCCATGAGGATGGGGACCCCACCACCCCCCCCCACCACGGGGACAAGGACCCCAACGTGTCCCCAGTGGGGATGGGGACCCCACCACCCCCCCCACCATGGGGACAGGGACCCCAACGTGTCCCCAATGGGGATGAGGACCCCACCACCCCCCCCCACCATGGGGACAGGGACCCCAACGTGTCCCCAATGGGGATGAGGACCCCAGCACCCCCCCCACCATGGGGACAGGGACCCCAACGTGTCCCCAATGGGGATGGGGACCCCACCACCCCCCCCACCATGGGGACAAGGACCCCAACGTGTCCCCAGTGGGGATGGGGACCCCACCACCCCCCCACCATGGGGACAAGGACCCCGAGGTGTCCCCAGTGGGGATGGGGACCCCACCACCCCCCCCACCACGGGGACAGGGACCCCAACGTGTCCCCCATGAGGATGGGGACCCCACAACCCCCCCACCATGGGGACAGGGACCCCAACATGTCCCCAGTGGGGATGGGGACCCCACCACCCCCCCCCACCATGGGGACAGGGACCCCAACGTGTCCCCAGTGGGGATGGGGACCCCACCACCCACCCCCACCATGGGGACAGGGACCCCGAGGTGTCCCCCATGAGGATGGGGACCCCCCGCCATGGGGACAGGGACCTTGGGGACCCTCACCGTTGATGCTGAAGCCCATGGCGGCCTCAAGCTGGTGACGGCTATGCCCAGCGGTGGCCAGCTGGAGGGCCACCAGGACAGCGGTGGCCCCGTGGGGCGCGAAGATGGCGTTGATGTCCCCTCGGTGTCCCACCGCCTCCCGGAAGAGCCGCAGCCCGAAGTCGGCCACCAGCCGGGCCACTCGTCCCGTCACCGGTGGCCCAGCACCCACCAGGGCCACCAGGGCCACCAGGGCCACCAGAGCCACTCGCATCCTGCAGGGACCCAAGGTGACCCCGATGGTGACCCCGGTGCTGGTTCCAGTCCCAGTCCCAGTGCTGGTCCCAGTCCCAGTGTCAGCCCCAATCCCAGTCCCAGTCCTGGTCCCCAGTCCCAATCCCAGTCCTGGTGCTGGTCCCAGTCCCAGTATCAGTCCCAGTCCCAGTCCTGGTGCTAGTCCCAGTCCCAGTGTCAGCCCCAATCCCAGTCCCAGCCCCAGTCCTGGTCCCCAGTCCCAATCCCAGTCCTGGTGCTGGTCCCAGTCCCAGTATCAGCCCCAATCCCAGTCCTGGTGCTGGTCCCAGTCCCTGTGGTAGTCCCAGTCCCAGTGCTGGTCCCAGTCCCAGTGTCAGCCCCAATCCCAGTCCCTGTGCTGGTCCCAATGCCAGTCCCAGTGCTGGTCTCAGTCCCAGCCCCAATCCCAGTCCCAGTGCTGGTCCCAGTCCTGATCCCCAGTCCCAATCCCAGTCCTGGTGCTGGTTCCAGTCCCTGTGGTAGTTCCAGCCCAGTTCCAGTGCTGGTCCCAGTCTCAGTGTCAGTCCCAGTCCCAGTCCTGGTGCTGGTCCCAGTCCCAGTGTCAGCCCCAATCCCAGTCCCAGTGCTGGTCCCAGTCCTGGTCCCCAGTCCCAATCCCAGTCCCAGTGCTGGTCCCATTCCCAGTCCCAGTGTCAGCCCCAGTCCCAGTCCTGGTGCTGGTCCCAGTCCTGGTGCTGGTCCCAGTCCCAGTGTCAGCCCCAGTCCCAGTCCCTGTGCTGGTCCCAGTCCCAGTACCAGTGCTGGTCCCAGTGCTGGTCCCAGTTCCAGTCCCAGCCCCAATCCCAGTCCTGGTGCTGGTCCCAGTCCCAGTGTCAGCCCCAATCCCAGTCCCTGTGCTGGTCCCAATCCCAGTCCCAGCGCTGGTCCCAGTCCCGGTGTCAGCCCCAATCCCAGTCCTGGTGCTGGTCCCAGTCCTGGTGCTGGTCCCAGTCCCAGTGTCAGCCCCAATCCCAGTCCCTGTGCTGGTCCCAGTCCCGGTGTCAGCCCCAATCCCAGTCCTGGTGCTGGTCCCAGTCCTGGTGCTGGTCCCAGTCCCAGTGTCAGCCCCAATCCCAGTCCTGGTGCTGGTCCCAGTCCCAGTGTCAGCCCCAGTCCCAGTCCCAGTGCTGGGTCCTCCCCCAGTGCCGGTGTCCCCTACCTGTTGCTCGCAATCCCGGTGTCGCGGTCTCAGTCCCGGTGTTGGTCCCGCTGTCCCAGTATCAGCCCTGGTTTTGGTCCCAGTGTCCCAGTCTGGGTCCCAGTCAGTCCCAGTGACCTGGTCTTAGTCCTGCTGTCCCAGTATCAGTCCCAGTCTCGGTCCCAGTCTCAGTCCCGGTCTCCCAGTCTCGCTCCCAGTATCCTGGTGCCGCTCCCAGTATCCCAGTGCCAGTCCCAGTATCCCGGTGCCAGTCCCAGTGTCCCGGTGTTGGTCCCGGTGTTGGTCCCGGTGTCCTGGTCCCGGTGTCAGCCCCAGTCTCGTTCCTGGTGTCCCAGTGTCAATCCCGGTGTTGTTCCCAGCGTCCCGGTGTTGTTCCCGGTGTCCCAGTCTTGGTCCCGGTGTTGTTCCCGGTGTGTCCCAGTCTTGGTCCCGGTGTTGCTCTTGGTGTCCCGGTGTCGTTCCCGGTGTCCCAGTCGTGGTCCCGGTGTTGTTCCCGGTGTCGTTCCCGGTGTCCCGGTGTCGTTCCCGGTGTCCCGGTGTCGTTCCCGGTGTTGTTCCCGGTGTTGTTCCCGGTGTTCCCGCGGCTCTGGGCCGCATCCGGCCCCGGCAGCGGCTTTAAAGGGCGGAGCGGGGGCGGGGGGGGGTGGGGTGTTTCCACTCGTGTCGTGTCCCCCCCCCCCCCCCCCCGTCACCACCCACGTCCCTCCCCGTGTCACCCCCGTGCCCCCGCCGTGCCCCCAGTGTCACCCGTGGGCCCCCCCCCCCATCTCCTGTGTCCCCTCTGTGTCCCCACGTGTGTCCCGTGTCCCCGCTGGCATCTCGTGTCCCCCCACGGCCCCCCGTGTCCCCCCATGTCCCCAGTGTCCCCCCACGTCCCCAGTGTCCCCCCATGTCCCCCCACGTCCCCCCAACGTCCCCCTACGTCCCCTTGTGTCCCCCCCACATCCCCTATGTCCCCCCATGTCCTCCCACGTCCCCCAATGTCCCCTCATGTCCCCCCCATGTCCCCCCACGTCCCCTATGTCACCCCACGTCCCCTATGTCCCCCCATGTCCCCCCGTGTCCCCTCGTGTCCCCTCGTGTCCCCAATGTCCCCTCATGTCCCCCGTGTCCCCCCATGTCCCCCCACACCCCCTATGTCCCCCCATGTCCCCAATGTCCCCCTCGTGTCCCCAATGTCCCCCCATGTCCCCCCCACGTCCCCTATGTCCCCCCATGTCCCCCCATGTCCCCTTGTGTCCCCAATGTCCCCTCGTTTCCCCCATGTCCCCCCCACGTCCCCAATGTCCCCCCATGTCCCCCCATGCCCCCTCGTGTCCCCAATGTCGCCTCATGTCCCCAGTGTCCCCCCATGTCCCCAATGTCCCCCTATGTCCCCCATGTCCCCAATGTCCCCCCCATGTCCCCAATGTCCCCCCATGTCCCCTTGTGTCCCCAATGTCCCCCCATGTCCCCCCATGTCCCCCCACATCCCCCATGTCCCCTTGTGTCCCCCATGTCCCCTCGTGTCCCCAATGTCCCCCCACATCCCCCATGTCCCCCCATGTCCCCTTGCGTCCCCCATGTCCCCTCGTGTCCCCAGTGTCCCCCCACGTCCCCCCACCCCCCGGGTGACCGTCCGGCGCGGTTACGGGGTGCGGGGTGACCTCACAGGGTGTCACAGATCTCGGGGGACCCAGGCATCCGGGCAGGGTGTCACCCCCCCCCGTCCCCCCCCCCCCCGAACCCCGGGTTCTCCCCCGGGGTGACGCCAGGGCCCCTTCCTGCGGGGTGACGCGGTGGCGGCGGTGACACCGCGGGGGTGTTGGGAAACCCCGGGGGTGCCGGGGCCCCGGGGGGGGGCAGGGAGTTTTGGGGGGGTCAGGGAGTTTTGGGGGGGGCAGGGCTTTTTGGGGGGGGGTCAGGGAGTTTTGGGGGGGTCAGGGAGTTTTGGGGGGGCAGGGCTTTTTGGGGGGGGTCAGGGAGTTTTGGGGGGGCAGGGCTTTTTGGGGGGGTCAGGGAGTTTTGGGGGGGGTCAGGGAGTTTTGGGGGGGTCAGGGCTTTTGGGGGGGGCAGGGCTTTTTGGGGGGGTCAGGGAGTTTTGGGGGGGTCAGGGCTTTGGGGGGGGGCAGGGCTTTTTGGGGGGGGTCAGGGAGTTTTGGGGGGGCAGGGCTTTTTGGGGGGGTCAGGGAGTTTTGGGGGGGGTCAGGGAGTTTTGGGGGGGCAGGGCTTTTTGGGGGGGTCAGGGAGTTTTGGGGGGGTCAGGGAGTTTTGGGGGGGTCAGGGCTTTTTTGGGGGGGTCAGGGAGTTTTGGGGGGTCAGGGAGTTTTGGGGGGGGCAGGGCTTTTTGGGGGGGGTCAGGGAGTTTTGGGGGGGGCAGGGCTTTTTTGGGGGGGTCAGGGAGTTTTGGGGGGGTCAGGGAGTTTTGGGGGGGGCAGGGCTTTTTGGGGGGGTCAGGGAGTTTTGGGGGGGGATCAGGGAGTTTTTGGGGTGTGGGGGGGTCAGGGTGCCCAGATACCTTGGGTGCCCAGTGGGGTCAGGGAGTTTTGGGGGGGGGTCAGGGCTTTTTGGGGGGGGCAGGGAGTTTTGGGGGGGATCAGGGAGTTTTTGGGGGTGTGGGGGGGTCAGGGTGCCCGGATACCTGGGTTCCCAGTGGGGTCAGGGAGTTTTGGGGGGGGTCAGGGCTTTTTTGGGGGGTCAGGGTGCCTGGAAACCTGGGAGCCCAATGGGGTCAGGGAGTTTTTTGGGGGGGCAGGGCTTTTTGGGGGGGGGTCAGGGAGTTTTGGGGGGGTCAGGGAGTTTTGGGGGGGATCAGGGAGTTTTTGGGGTGTGTGGGGGGGTCAGGGTGCCCCATGCCTGGGTCCCCAGTGGGGTCAGGGAGTTTTGGGGGGGGGCAGTGAGTTTTGGGGGGGATCAGGGAGTTTTTGGGGTGTGTGGGGGGGTCAGGGTGCCCCATGCCTGAGTTGCCAGTGGGGTCAGGGAGTTTTGGGGGGGATCAGGGAGTTTTTGGGGTGTGTGGGGGGGTCAGGGTGCCCCATGCCTGGGTCCCCAGTGGGGTCAGGGAGTTTTGGGGGGGATCAGGGAGTTTTTGGGGTGTGTGGGGGGGTCAGGGTGCCTGGAAACCTGGGTCCCCAGTGGGGTCAGGGAGTTTTGGGGGGGATCAGGGAGTTTTTGGGGTGTGTGGGGGGGTCAGGGTGCCTGGATACCTGGGTCCCCAGTGGGGTCAGGGAGTTTTGGGGGGGATCAGGGAGTTTTTGGGGTGTGTGGGGGGGTCAGGGTGCCCCATGCCTGGGTCCCCAGTGGGGTCAGGGAGTTTTGGGGGGGATCAGGGAGTTTTTGGGGTGTGTGGGGGGGTCAGGGTGCCTGGAAACCTGGGTCCCCAGTGGGGTCAGGGAGTTTTGGGGGGGATCAGGGAGTTTTTGGGGTGTGGGGGGGTCAGGGTGCCTGGAAACCTGGGTTCTTTCCCCAGGGCTGGGTGGGGCTCGGGCCACGTGCGCGCGCGCGTGCCGGGGTGGCAGGGTGCCCGGGCGCTTGGGTCCCGTCCCAGGGCGCGGAGCAAACCCGCGGCGGCGGCGGCGGGCGGCTGGGCCGGGTGCCCGGGCGCCTGCGTCCCCTGGGCCGGAGGGGTTGGGGGCAGCGGGGGTCTTGGCCGGAGGGGTTGGGGACGTTGGGGGTCTCGCTGGGTGCCTGGGTCCCCTGGGCTGGAGGGGTTGGGGACGTTGGGGGTCTCGCTGGGTGCCTGGGTCCCCTTGGCTGGAGGGGTTGGGGACAGTGGGGGTCTTGGACGGAGGGGTTGGGGACATCAGGGGTCTTGGCCGGAGGGGTTGGGGACGTTGGGGGTCTCGCTGGGTGCCTGGGTCCCCTTGGCTGGAGGGGTTGGGGACGTTGGGGGTCTCGCTGGGTGCCTGGGTCCCCTTGGCTGGAGGGGTTGGGGACATTGGGGGTCTTGCTGGGTGTCTGAGTCCCCTTGGCTGGAGGGGTTGGGGACATCGAGGGTTTTGGCTGGAGGCATTGGGGACGTCGGGGGTCTTGGCTGGAGGGGTTGGGGACGTTGGGGGTCTCGCTGGGTGCCTGGGTCCCCTTGGCTGGAGGGGTTGGGGACAGTGGGGGTCTTGGCCGGAGGGGTTGGGGACGTCGGGGGTCTCGCTGAGTGCCTGGGTCCCCTTGGCTGGAGGGGTTGGGGACGGCGGGGGTCTTGGCCGGAGGGGTTGGGGACAGCGGGGGTCTCGCTGGGTGCCTGTGTCCCCTTGGCTGGAGGGGTTGGGGACATTGGGGGTCTTGGCTGGAGGGGTTGGGGACAGCGGGGGTCTTGCTGGGTGTCTGGGTCCCCTGGGCCGGAGGGGTTGGGGACAGTGGGGGTCTTGGCTGGAGGGGTTGGGGACAGCGGGGGTCTTGCTGGGTGTCTGGGTCCCCTTGGCTGGAGGGGTTGGGGACATTGGGGGTCTTGGCTGGAGGCGTTGGGGACAGCGGGGGTCTTGGCCGGAGGGGTTGGGGACGTTGGGGGTCTCGCTGAGTGCCTGGGTCCCCTTGGCTGGAGGGGCTGGGGACATCGAGGGTCTTGGCTGGAGGGGTTGGGGACATCGAGGGTCTTGGCCGGAGGGGTTGGGGACATTGGGGGTCTCGCCCGGAGGGGTTGGGGACATCGGGGGTCTCGCCCGGAGGGGTTGGGGACGGCGGGGGGTCTCGCCCGGAGGGGTTGGGGACAGCGGGGGTCTCGCCCGGAGGCGTTGGGGACAGCGGGGGTCTCGCCCGGAGGGGTTGGGGACGGCGGGGGGTCTCGCCCGGAGGGGTTGGGGACGGCGGGGGGTCTCGCCCGGAGGGGTTGGGGACAGCGGGGGTCTCGCCCGGAGGCGTTGGGGACATCGGGGGTCTCGCCCGGAGGGGTTGGGGACAGCGGGGGTCTCGCCCGGAGGGGTTGGGGACGGCGGGGGGTCTCGCCCGGAGGGGTTGGGGACGGCGGGGGTCTCGCCCGGAGGCGTTGGGGACATCGGGGGTCTCGCCCGGAGGGGTTGGGGACATCGGGGGTCTCGCCCGGAGGCGTTGGGGACATCGGGGGTCTCGCCCGGCCGCCTGGGCTCTTCCGCGGGCCGGTGCCGGCCGTGCAGGGGCGGGAAGGGGACGGCGGCCAAACCGCCCCGGGGTAAAAATAACCCGGGAGGAAACGGTGCCAGGATCGGGCCCACGCCCACCATGCACCATGGCGTCTTCTCCAGCGCCCCATACATCCCCCCCCCCCCCCCCCCAGCGCCCATAGGTTGTCCATAGGCTCACCAGTGCTCCCAGTGCCCCATAGATCCCCCCATAGGACCCACCAGTGTCCTATAGATCCCCCCTAGACCCCACCAGTGCTCCCAGTGCCCTATAGATTCCCCATAGACCCCACCAGTGCTCATAGATCCCCCATAGACCCCCCAGTGCCCCATAGCCCCCCATAGACCCCCACTGCCTCCATAGACCCCCCAGTGCCCCATAGCCCCCCCATAGACCACCCCAGAGCCCCATAGCCCCCCATAGCCCCCCCCAGTGCCTCCATAGCCCCCCCAGTGCCCCATAGCCCCCCATAGCCCCCCCAGTGCCCCATAGCCCCCCATAGTCCCCCCCAGTGCCTCCATAGCCCCCCCAGTGCCCCATAGCCCCCCATAGCCCCCCCCCACTACCTCCATAGCCCCCCCAGTGCCCCATAGCCCCCCATAGCCCCCCCCCCAGTGCCTCCATAGCTCCCCCAGTGCCCCATAGGACCCCCCCAGTGCCCCATAGACCCCCCTATAGACCCCTATTGCCTCCATAACCCCCCCCCCCCCATGATTTAACCTCCCCCCCCCCCCGGTCTGTGTCCCCCCTCTGGGGATTCTCCGGGGGCTCGTAGCGGGGTTGAGCTCGGTGGTATCTGGGCGGGGGGGGGCGGTCCTGGACCATGAGCTGTTCCCCTCAAAACCTACAGCCCAAAAATATGCTGGAAAAATCACCTTTTCCGGCCTTTTTTTTTTTTGCCCAAAATTGGCCATTGTGGGGACGGGGAGGGGAGCAGGGAAAGGAGTAAGGAAGAGGAATTTCCTCCGAAACCCGAATTCCCTCCTTTCCCACCCCAAAAAGGCGGCGGGAAGGGGATTATTCACGGCGGGGGCCGGAGGAGACGGCGGGACGCGGGGGTGGGACAGGGCCCGTCACGCTCAGACACGCGTGTGCTCGTGTGTGGGAGCCACGGGGGGGGGGGGGGAGAGCACACGGGGGGGCGCGTCCCCATTGCAGACCCCAGACCCCCACCCCAGCACCCCCAGCCCCCAGCACCCAGAGCCCCCCAGCACCCAGACCCCCACCCCAGCACCCAGAGCCCCCCCAGCACCCAGACCCCCACCCCAGCACCCAGAGACCCCCAGTAGCCAGACCCCCCCCAGCACCCCCATCCCAGCACCCAGAGCCCCCCAGCACCCAGACCCCCACCCCAGCACCCAGAGACCCCCAGTAGCCAGACCCCCCCAGCACCCAGACCCCCACCCCAGCACCCAGAGACCCCCAGCACACCCATCCCAGCACCCAGAGCCCCCCAGCACCCAGATCCCCACCCCAGCACCCAGAGACCCCCAGTAGCCAGACCCCCCCCAGCACCCCCATCCCAGCACCCAGAGCCCCCCAGTACCCGGACCCCCACCCCAGCACCCCACCCCAGCACCCAGACCCCCCAGCACCCCGAGCCCCCCCAGCACCCCCACCCCAGCACCCAGACCCCCCAGCACCCCGAGCCCCCCCAGCACCCCCATCCCACCTCCCAGACCCCCCCAGCACCCCCACCCCAGCTCCCAGACCCCCCCAGCACCCCGAGCCC
This sequence comes from Platalea leucorodia, assembly GCF_965183815.1. Lineage (NCBI taxonomy): Eukaryota > Metazoa > Chordata > Aves > Pelecaniformes > Threskiornithidae > Platalea > Platalea leucorodia. Next base: position 39,621 of record NW_028121132.1, read on the forward strand.
CCCAGCACCCCATCCCACCTCCCAGACCCCCCCAGCACCCCCACCCCCAGCTCCAGACCCCCCCCCAGTACTCAGACCCCCACCCCAGCACCCAGACCCCAGCCCCCAGCCCCCCCTCACCCCCCAGACCCCCCACCTCAGCACTCAGAGCCCCCCCAGTACCCGGACCCCCCCCAGAACCCAGAGCCCCCCAGCACCCAGAGCCCCATCCCAGCACCCAGAGCCCCCCCAGCACCCCCATCCCAGCCCCCCCCAGTACCCAGACCCCCACCCCAGCACCCAGAGCCCCCCAGCACCCCCACCCCAGCACCCCCAGTACCCAGACCCCCACCCCAGCACCCAGAGCCCCCAGCACCCCCACCCCAGCACCCAGAGCCCCCCCAGCACCCCCATCCCAGCCCCCCCAGCACCCAGAGCCCCCCAGCACCCCCCACCCCAGCACCCAGAGCCCCCCTAGCACCCCCATCCCAGCCCCCCCAGCACCCAGAGCCCCCCAGCACCCCCACCCCAGCACCCAGAGCCCCCCCAGCACCCCCATCCCAGCCCCCCAGCACCCAGAGCCCCCCAGCACCCCCACCCCAGCACCCAGAGCCCCCCCAGCACCCCCATCCCAGCCCCCCCCAGCACCCAGAGCCCCCCAGCACCCCCACCCCAGCACCCAGAGCCCCCCCAGCACCCCCATCCCAGCCCCCCCCAGTACCCAGACCCCCACCCCAGCACCCAGAGCCCCCCCAGCACCCCCATCCCAGCCCCCCCAGCACCCAGAGCCCCCCCAGCACCCCCATCCCGGCCCCCCCAGCACCCAGACCCCCACCCCAGCCCCAGGCCCCCCCAGCCCGGGGGGGGCTGACTCAGCCCTGGGTGACTCAGCCGGGTCTCGGCGCCTTCCTGCGGGTCAGACCCAAACCCACACAAATTAGTACCAAAACACCACAGATCCACCCCAAAATCCGCATGGATCCACCCCAAACCATCACCGTACCCCAAACCTGCTCAGATTCACCCCAAAACTGCACGGACCCACCCGAAAATCCACATGGATCCCCCCCAAACCATCACCGTACCCCAAACCTGCTCAGATTCACCCCAAAACTGCACGGACCCCACCCGAAAATCCACATGGATCCCCCCCAAACCATCACCGTACCCCAAACCTGCTCAGATTCACCCCAAAACTGCACGGACCCACCCCAAAATCCGCATGGATCCACCCCAAACCATCACCGTACCCCAAACCTGCTCAGATTCACCCCAAAACTGCACGGACCCACCCGAAAATCCACATGGATCCACCCCAAACCATCA
>NW_028121131.1:0-40467 GCF_965183815.1 Platalea leucorodia
GCAACAGGGCCACCAAGAGCCCCAAAGGAGTGACCCAGGCTGACATCATTTGCCTTTGCTGGACTCCTCCAGCAGGTGAGCTGAGTCCTCTGCCCACACTGCTGTGTTTTGCTCCGGAAATGCTTGGGCCTCTCATCCTGCCACGCAAAAGGTGCCTTCCCTGGGGAATGTGCCTGGCATAAAGCAGGAAATGAAAAGACAGCCATTCAGGAAGCCAGAACACAGCCCATCGCATTAGCTGGGATGCTTTGCATTCAAGATGAACTTGTCAGAAAATAATCGCGGCTGCAAGGGATGCCTCTGGCAGCCTGGGGCAGTGAAGGCCCACCATAAAAGGCAGGCCAGCTCCTCGCTCTCTCATCCACTTCTCTTGCCTCCTTCTCCTTGGGAGTCAGGTGAGTCTGAAGACCCTTCTCCTTCTCCACTTCCCTTAAAAGGAGGCCTCACCTTAATGGACCTCTCAGCTGACACCAGTTTTGTCCTATGCCAGCTCTTGAGGATGCTTGTCATGGGAGAGGGAAGTGGGGGGAAGGTTAGACATGGAGGGATGCTGGGACAGTACTGAGGTGGCTTCTGGACTCAGGAGCTAGGCAGTAGCCACATAACACCTGTTGAGTGTGAGCCACCTGAGGTGGCTGGTTTTGGGCCCTGGCAGGATGAGGCCAAGAAGCCCTCATCCATCTCTGCACAGCCTTCACCTCGTGGGCCTGCTTGTTCTTTGGCTCCCTCATGGTGTGTTGAAAGGATGCTCCTCACACATCCCCATGTTTTGCTTCCTCCCTGCCTCTCCCCCAGGTGCACCTCGGATACCAAGACATGTCCTGCTGCGACCAGTGCCTGCCCTGCCGGCCCTGCGGCCCGACCCCGCTGGCCAACAGCTGCAATGAGCCCTGTGTCAGGCAGTGCCAGAACTCCACCGTCATCATCCAGCCCTCCCCCGTGGTGGTGACCCTGCCCGGACCCATCCTCAGCTCCTTCCCGCAGAACACCGTTGTGGGATCCTCCACCTCCGCTGCCGCTGGCAGCATCCTCAGCTCTCAGGGAGTGCCCATCACCTCTGGCTGCTGTGACCTCTCCTGCATCACCAGCCGCTACTGTGGCAGCAGATGCCCCCCTTGCTAAAAGTGCTTACAACGGCCTCGGATAAGGACCCCCAGGAACTCAAAACATGATGCTGGACAGACGATCAAACTTTGTGCCGCTGTTTTAAGAGCAGCTGACCGTCTCTGGCTTGCCCTGCAAGGGCAGACTGGAAGGGACCAGCCTGGGCTCTCAGAAAACATGGCCAAGGTCTACCTTTCCTCTCTTCCACTCACCCGTCTTCTCTCTTCTCTTTGTTGTCTTGTGCTCCCCTCAAAGCGTGCTGCGAGGACCCCAGAAACCAGCCTTGAATGACCTCCTTGCCTGTCTCCCTTTGCCGGGCACGTCGACAGATGCCCTGTGGGAACCCTGCCACAGGAAAAGGGCAACAGATTCTTGGCTTCTCCTGCTCCTCCCCGCACTGGTGGCCTCCACTTGCAGTGACCTTATTTCCCTCTTTACACTCATTAAAGAATTGCTGCAACCCCGTCTTTGTCCCGTGGAGTGTCTTTCATACTGACTGCCAAGGGAGAAAGCCATTGCTTTGGGGGGAAATTAGGAGGGGGGACACAGGGGGACCCTTCATCACTCCTAGAGGCATTGGAGGGTGGGACACACTGCAGCGAGGCCTCTGAAAGAGGCACTGCCTCTTTGAAGCTGAGGAAGACATCCCGAGTTACTCCACAGCCGATGGTCGTCAGTCCTTGCCTTGCTGCGCCTCTGCTCAGAAATACTCCCTTGGCCCTGCAGCATGTCAGGAACAGGAATCCTGACAACTGCTGTCCTCCAGAGAGGAACTGTGGGCACGTTGGAGGCCCTGGGAAGGTGCAAAGAAGACTCTCCTCAGTGGCGCCCAACAACAGGACCACAGGCAATGGGCACAGGCTGAAACACACGAGGCTGTGTCTGAAACATCATGAAACACTTTTTTTTACTGTGAGTGTGACTGAGCACTGGGACAGGTTGCCCAGAGAGGCTGTGGAGTCTCCCTCCTTGGAGATATTCAAGAGCCATCAGAACATAGTTCTCGGTAACCTGCTCTAGGTGACTCTGCTTCAGAAGGGTGGTTGGAGAAGTCACTTCTAGTGGTCCCTTCCAACCTCTACCATTTGGTGATTCTCCAAAAGACTTTTTACAAAATAACTTTTCCCACAGTTGCTCTGCCCTTCTGGGATAGCAGAAAAGGGGTGTTTCTAGTGCATGCCCATGATCAAAAGCCATAAAGGAGGCTTTTAAATTTTTAGTCTTTTGTCATAGATTACTTCCTGCATCTTTCAAAGGGGCCTTGGTTTCTATTGTCCATATCTGCTTGTTCCTGGCGATACAACAATGTTTTATCATGATCTTTTTAGGGTTGTCACTGTCTAGATTTACACTGTAATCCAACACGAGATCCCTCAGTGCCTCAAAATTGACCTTTTCTCTGTTTGATGCATTTAGAATGATGCCTTTAACCTCTAAATTGCACTTCTCTCTAGACTGCAAGACGCTATAGGATTTAGGGCCTGATGACACAAACGCCACGATATGCTCGTCTGACAGACACGTGCCCATCAACTCACTGAGGAGGGGGTTCCCCGTCCCCTGGATGACTCACAGATATCACGGAGCCTCTGTCAAGATAAAGGTAATGGTCTTGCAGGGCACCTGAGAGATTGTAAAGCTCTAGGTCTGAATACGTTGTGGTGAAGAAACCTATGGAAATGTTAGTATTGTACGCCAGGGTCATGTACCCTTCGGCGTGGTTCCATGAGACGGTGGCTGCATCCTCATCGATAAAAGCACAAGCTGGAGAAAAGAGGTAACTATACAACTCATCTGGTTGTCTTACAATGTTGATGTTGAGTAGGTTGTACCTCTGTCCAAATGTTCCCCACAGAGAATTTAAAAACAGTTTTGCCATTTGATGTTTCATGGAGTTTTTCTTACTGTGTTCAGGCCACAAAATGACATCTTCTTTCTGCCTGTCTGTTCAAGTTTCAATAATTTTCACGTAGCGAGTAATGCCCGATATAAATTAATAACTGTATCCTTCCAGATATTGTCTGGCTCCAAACCTCTGAACCAGCTGGTCCCACTGTGCTCCATGGAAGCCATGAGGTGGACTGCTGCTTCCTCTGCCCCTGCTGTATTTGAGGCTGGGGGCCAAAATGGACCCTTCAAACGCTCCCTCAGGACTTGGGAGGGCAGCAGGCAGCCTCCACAGTGAATCATCCTCATTGTGTTGGGAGGGAGGGATGGAAAGAGAAAGACACAGCATGTCCTCACGCATGGAAAGCCCTTGGGTGACCATCCGAGGATTGTAGGGCTGGGAGCAGCTGGGCCCCTTCCTGTCAATGTGACCCCAGGCAACCCCAGCAGTTTGCCCCAGGCCAACATCACTGCCTTGCATTGGACCCATCCAGGACTTGAGCTGCGTCTTCTGCTGACACTGAGACATTCCTGCCCCAGAAAACCTGGGGCCTCTCAAGCCCAGCACTCAGAAGAAGCCTCTGTGAGGCAACGAGTATGGCATTAGCCAGGAAATGAAAAGGGAGCATCCTGGAAAACAACCACCCTGCCTATGTCATTAGCTGGGATGCGTTCCGTTTGTCACGAGCACCTTAGAAAATTGCCACTTCCGTAGAAGCTACGTGTGGGCCTGGGGCAGGTCCGGGCCACCATAAAAGCCAGCCCAGCTCCCCACTCTCTCATCCACTTCTCTTGCCTCTTTCTCCTTGGGAACCAGGTGAGTCTGAAGCCCTTTCCTTATGTCCTTTTCTGTTCATGCAGATGTGAGGTTCTCCATCCTGTGCTAGGTCATGGTGCTGCTTCTCATGAGGGGCTGAAGACAGGTGAAGGTTTGACTCAGGGAGTGTTTGGGACTTGCCTGAGAAGGCTCTTAATTGAAGAAGTGGGCAGCAGCCTCATTGGGCCAGGTGACACTTTGCAGCACCATGCCTGGATGAGGCCCAGAAACCCTTCTGCCTCACTGCTTAGTTTCTACCTCCTGGCTCAGCAGGTGCCTTTGACACACTTGCAGTGGGGTGATGAGCTCGTGGCAGACTGCTCCTCACATGTGCCTGTGCTCTGATTCCTCTCTGCCCTCTCTCCCAGGTGCACCTCCACCCTCCAGACATGTCCTGCTACGACCAGTGCCTGCCCTGCCGGCCCTGCGGCCCGACCCCGCTGGCCAACAGCTGCAATGAGCCCTGTGTCAGGCAGTGCCAGAACTCCACCGTCGTCATCGAGCCCTCCCCCGTGGTGGTGACCCTGCCCGGACCCATCCTCAGCTCCTTCCCGCAGAACACCGTTGTGGGATCCTCCACCTCTGCTGCCGTTGGCAGCATCCTCAGCTCTCAGGGAGTGCCCATCACCTCTGGCTGCTGTGACCTCTCCTGCATCACCAGCCGCTACTGTGGCAGCAGATGCCCCCCCTGCTAAAGCCACTGGTGACAGCCTGGATGAGGACGCCCAGGAATGCAGGCCTAGATTCTGGACTGAGGACAGAGCTCCTGGCCATCGATTTTGGAGAGGCTGAGCATGCAGTGCTGCCCTTCCAGAGGAGGTGCAGCTGGGGCTCTCTGAAAACATGGCCAAAGTCTAATTTCCTTGCCTTCCACTCTCTCCCGTCTCTTTCTTGTCTGCTTTTCTTCTGGGCTGTAAGACCCCCCCAGAGCCAATGTGGGGGATCTGCTGACCCCTCTTCCTCCGTGGTGCAGGCAGATGGATGCCCTGTGGGATATCTCCTGTGGGCAATGGGCACAGACTTTCAACAGCTGCTAGTGCTCTCCCTGCTCTCATCCCCTCCTCTAGAAGTGATCTCATCTCCTTCTTCAGAGTCATTAAACTTTTCCGCATTTCAGCCTCTGCCTCCACGTAATCCTTCTTTGGTGTCATTGTCTCTAGTTGACAAGGAAGAAAAGCATTGTCTTGGGTGGGGGGAAGTAAGGTGGGGGCACAAGTGGACATTTCATCATTCCCAAAGGAAGGAGAGGGCGGGACACAGGACAAGGAGTCCCTTCCAGTCACTGTCTCTTGGAGCTAAAGAAGACATACTCAGTTCCTCCTAAGCCAGGGGCGATCAGGCCCTGCATTCTGGCATCAGGCCTTTGACACTGTCGCCCACAACATCCTTCTGTCTGAATTGAAGAGAGGTGGCTTTGATGGGTGGACTGTTTGGTGGATGAGGAATTGGTTGGATGGTTGCATCCGGAGGGTAATGGTCAATGGCCCAATGTCCAGATGGAGACGAGTGATGAGTGGTATCCCTCAGGGGTCTGTATTGGGACCAGTACTGCTTGATATCTTCATCAATGACATAGAAAGCGGGATCGAGTGCACCCTCAGCAAGTTTGCGCACAACACCAAGCTGAGTGGTGCAGCTGACACGCCTGAGGGACAGGATGCCATCCAGAGGGACCTGGACAAGCTCGAGAAGTGGGCCCATGTGAACCTCATGAGGTTCAACACGGACAAGTGCAAGGTTCTGCACCTGGGCCGGGGCAACCCCTGGTATCAATACAGGTTGGGGGACAGAGGGATTGAGAGCAGCCTTGCAGAGAAGGACTTGAGGGTACTGGTGGATGAAAAGCTGGACACGAGCCAGCAATGTGTTCTTGCAGCCCAGAAAGCTGTTTCCCGGGCTGCATCCAAAGAAGTGTGGCCAGCAGGTTGAGGGAGGTGATTCTGCCCCTCTAGTCTTCTCTGGTGAGAACCCACCTGGAGTACTTGCATCCAGGTCTGGAGTCCTCAGCACAGGAAAGGCATGGAGCTGTTGGAGAGGGTCCAGAGGAGGGCCACAAAAATGATCAGAGGGATGGAACACCTTTCCTGTGAAGAAAGGCTGAAAGAGCTGGGATTGCTCAGCCTGGAGAAGAGAAGGTTGCGAGGAGACCTTATTGTGGCCTTTCAGTACTTAAAGGGGACCTATAAAAAAAAAAGGGACAAACTTTTTAGTAGGGCCTGTTGCGATAGGACAAGGGGTAATGGTTTTAAACTTAAAGAGAGTAGATTCAGTCTAGATATAAGGAACACGTTTTTCATGATGAGGGTGGTGAAACACTGGAACAGGTTACCCAGAGAGGTGGTAGATGCCCCATCCTTGGAAACATTCGAGGCCAGGCTGGATGGGGCTCTGAGCAACCTGATCTAGTTGTAGATGTCCCTGCCAATTGCAGGGGGGGATGACCTTCAGAAGTCCCTTCCATCCCAAAGCATTCTATGATTCTATGAAATCTTTCCGCATCACAGCCTCTGCCTCCACATATTCCTTTCATCGGTAGACATTGTCTCATATTGCCAAGGAAGAAAGGCATTACCTTGGCTGGCGGGGGATAAGGTGAAGGAACAAGCGAACACGGGGCAGTGGGCCCCTTCCAGTCACTGTCTCTTGGAGCTGAGGAAGACATATTCAAGCTCCTCCACAGCCAGCGGCCATCAGGCCCTGCCTTTTGGCATAGGAGCTGGGACTGGTCCCAGAACACCATTTTACTCCTAAGAAGATGACCAGGCCATCAGGGAGTGGCAAGTTCTCATGAGTTATTGCTCACCTTCCTGAGGACATCAGAGGAGATATCTAAACTCCAAAGGAGGACAGGTGGCCTCTGCCTGAGATTGAGCTGTTGGTACCACTCACTGTGGCTGCAGACCGGATGCCATCACTAGACTGGATCCAGATCCTCTCCCCTTCCTCATCGGTGAGGTGCAGAAGCAGGAAAAGCTGAGGATGCAGTATGAGCAAGACTGAGGTCTCCCTAAAGGGGCTTAAGTCTAAGAAGCATCAGGAGAAGGGCAAAAGACAGTATCTGGGGAAGTGCAAAGGAGGGTCACAGAAGTAAAAAGCTGACCCAGGCAAGATGGGAGAAGTGTCTTGCCCCTACACAAGCAGAGCAGGGGAGGCAATTCCTTCCTGGTGATGTTCAAGGATCCTGAGCTTCCCACACTCTCCTCCACATAGCTCCTGAACTGTCAGCAAAATATTCCTGACAGCGTATTGGCTGAGGCCTGTCCCTGTGCACAGAAGAGCTCCCCAAACAGTTCAGTGAAGCCTGATGTGTGCACACATGCGTTCCTGATCCTGCCAGGCTGAAAACACCAATGATGTCTGATGAACAGTTGTCCTTTGCAGACCTAAAAGGATTCAAAAGGAGGACTCCAAGTTCAGCCAGAGCTCAGGTTATCCCACACTTCTGAATTCAGCCTCCACAATCACCTGAGCAAAAATATAACTGCTGCAAGATGGATTTTCACCTGAATGCCCTCCCGTGGTCAGCCTGGACTGAGTAGAGTGGAGGAAACCGTCACAGGGCTTGTCAAATGGAAACCTTGGTTCATCCCTTGTGCTCCTTCCCACTTGGGGATTTCCACTTTCTTGGGGACTGAGGGATCCAGTTCTTGCCGAAGCTGTGTCAGCACTGCTGTCTTCTCAAGAAATGCCTACTCTGGAAAGGTCGACCCTGACGGGGTTTTGAGGAAAACCCGGAGAACACAATGAAGCTCTTTCTTTTTTTTTTTTTTTTCAGAGAAAAAAAGGAACTTTTTACAAGGGACTGACTGCAAGGCTCAGGTGAGTCTCTGACTGGTTCTTTCCAGCCCTTGGGGAGGTGCAGAGTGCACAGATGAGAATGGACAAGTGCTCTCTGCACAGCAAATACTCTCTTGTCCTAGGGTATACAGTGAAACCAGTTCCAGAGCAGGGGTTCTTTCATTACTTTCTCCTTCCTCTCAAGCCACTGACACTAGCCCCTTCTGGAAGAATATAATCGCCTGCAGATCTCTGAGTGCACTGAGGAAATAGTGCACAGACACATCCCCTTCCTCCCCTGGGTTGCTGCACAGCCAAAGAAACTCGCTGCACAGCCAAAGAAACTCCCTGCACCAGGGTGTCTTGTACAGCACAGAGGTACAAGACACTGTCAGAGACCTCAACTTCCTCCAGCCGCAGGAGGCTGTATTTCTCTGTGGTGTTCAGCAATGTGGTGAGATGGCCGCTCTGCTTGGGGCCAGCTGATGCTTGCTACAAGACCAGGTGTGAGGCTTCGCCTTTCTTCTGCTGGTACCAGAACAAGCCATGCAAGTTAGAGACCTGGTAGGCACAGGTTGTTTGGAAGGCGTTTCTCTCCTCTACTGTGACTTGTCCTTCTTGCTGGGTGACAGTGGTCTGTCCCATGGTGCCTGGAAGAAAGCAAAGGTCAGCAACTGTGCAGGGAATGGCTCTGAGAGGCAAAACAAGAAGGGATGCAAAGCGTCGGAGGAGAAGGCTCCCTGGGCCTTGCTCTGCAGCCAGAGCTCCATGGATGGGAACAGCAAGGCGGTGGGTGTTTTTGGGCCTCAGCTCAGCGTGAATCCCACAGCACAATAAGGTCAATTACCTCCCACAGGGATATCCCCAGAGAGAGCCAGGTCTTCCATGCTGACTCTCATGCTACCCAGAGTCTCCAGGGAACAGCCTGTAGCGCCTGGCTCTCCTGTGCTAGTTTCATCCTACTCCTCATTCCCTGTCCTCTCAGAAGTCTCGGAGGTCATGGGAGGGCGAAGGAAGCACTGGCATTGTGGACATGCAGGAGAAATGGCTAGCCAGGGCATGCTGCACGACATGTACCAGCCAGGAGAGACACTGGGACACCCTAACACTGTGAGTGGGACGGAAGAGCTTTCATGTCCCGGCATCAGCTTTCAAAAGGCCTGTGTGCCAGAAAAATATGTAGTTCGGAGATAGAAAAGAGCTTCTGCAATGATATGTCTGAGAAACACTGGGCCCAGACAGATCACAAGAGAAAGATGGAGAGAGGTGGACAGCTGGCAAGAGAAAAGGAAGGCAAGGGGTCTAAGACGACAAGGAGAGGAGGTGTTTCTTCTCGGTCTCATCTTTTCTTCTCCATCAGTAACAGCATCTTAGAACCATAGAATGTTCTGAGTTGGAAGGGACACACAAGGATCACCGATTCCAACTCCTGTCCCTGCATAGGATAACCCCAAAATTCACACAATATGTCTGAGGGCGTTGTCCAAATGCTGCTTGAATATTGTCAGGCTTGGCGCCATGACTACCTCTCTGGGGAGCCTGTTCCAGTTCTCCACCACCCTTGGGGTGAAGAACCTTTTCCTAATATCCAACCTAAGCCTCCCCTTGAGGTTTTTACTTTCTCTATCTTGAGAAAATAGGTCCAAATCCACCCATGTAATCCGATGCCCGTAAGTCAAGAGCAGCTCCCTGCAGAGATCTGTTGAGGGGTGAGGGTCTCGTGAGAAGAAGAGGAATCATGGTTCCAGTCAAAGCCAATGCTTCCCCAGTGGTTGCCTCAGGAAGGCAGCGAGGATGAGATACCCAAGGTGCACGCTGAGACCCATCCTTCTGCATGTGTGAGAGGGAGACTCAAAAACCCCACACGTCCCCACCAAGAGCCCCGAGAGAGCAGAGCTGCTGGAAATGACTCTGCAAGGGGAACAAAGAAAGAAATGGGGAGGAGAAAATGCTTGGTCTTAGCATGCCTGAAATGCCCTTGCTGTGGTCCTCCCTCCTCCAGCAGTGACACGTGTCGTTCCTGCAGCCAACACCTTCTGCCTTTCCAAGGTGAAGGGTATAAGGGGTAAATGCTTGCACGTGGTGACCAACCTCTCTGACACATCCTCCTGTGCAATATCTTGGGAGTCTCTCCTTCTCTGATGCCTCTTCTTCCTCTCTCACCAACCACCAGCCCTCGGTGCGGTTGGCCTCTCCAAGCTCCTGCACAGTGTCTAGCCCCAAACTCCTGTCAGCATACCCCCCAAACCCTGCAGACCCTAACTGTCCCTCTCAGCTCCCTCAGGCACAGTGGACGTTCTCCCTCTCTCCAAAGGAAGGTATCTCAGGAATCAATAAATGAAGCTACCTGCCACACTGCCCAGCCAATCTCATAAACCAGCTTCTGAAAGGCTCATTGGGGGGAAACCCCCAAACAACAAAAACAACAAACAGCCTTTCCACTTGACCATAACCTTTCCATTTTCAGTTTCCTCAAAACCAGTCCTCTCCTTACTTCTAGCCTTTAACAAACAAACCTGCCATACTGTTTTCACTCTTTCCATAGCATTATTGAGGTTGGCCAGGGCTGCGTCCAGTCAATTCTTGAAAACTTCCGAGGCCAGAGACTGCACAACATCTGTGGACAGTGCTTTCCAGTACGTGAGAATTTTCAGGGTCCAAAAAAAGTGAAAGCGTTTCTTATATCTAAATAGACTTTCCTAGTGTGCTGGTTTTGGCTGGGATAGAGTTAATTTTCATCATAGAAGCTAGTATGTTTTGCATTTGTGCGGAAAACAGTGTTGATAATACAAGGATGTTTTAGTTACTGCTGAGCAGTGCTTACACAAAGTCAAGGCCTTTTCTCCTCTCACACCATCCCACCAGCAAGGAGCTGGGGGTGCGCAAGAAGCTGGGAGGGGACACAGCTGGGAGAGCTGACCCCAACTGACCAAAGGGATATTCCATACCATATGATGTCTTGATCAGTATATAAATCTGGGGGGGGGAAGAAGAAGGAAGCGGTGGATGTTGTTAGGAATGATGGCGTTTGTCTTCCGAAGTAACCGTTACGCATGATGAAGCCCTGCTTTCCTGGAGATGGCTGAACACCTGCCTGCCGATGGGAAGTAGTGAATGAATTCCTTGTTTTGCTTTGCTTGTGCGCGTGGCTTTTGCTTTACCTATTACACTGTCTTTATCTCAATCCACAAGTTTTCTCACTTTTACCCTTCTGATTCTCTCCCCCATCCCACTGGGCAGGAGTGAGCAAGAGGCTGCACATGGTGCTTAATTGCCAGCTGGGGTTAAACCATGACACCCGCATTCCAAATTGTGTCCGTTGCCTCTAGTCCTACCATTGTGCACTTTGAGAAGAGCCTGGCTCCATCTCGTCCATGTCCTCAGAGCACATAGACACCCATAAGGTCTCCCTTGAGCCTTCTTCTCCTAAGGCCCTGTTCCTTCAGTCCCTCTTAGTGCATCATGCCCCTTGACTGCCTTGGTGGCTTCCACTAGACTCGCTCCCACATGTCAGTACCTTTCTTACATACCACAGGACCCCAGGCACGGTCTCATGAGCGAATCAATAGAGGAGAAGGATCACTTCCCTGGGTCTGCTGGCTGCACTTTTGCTAAGACATCGCAGAGTGCAGCTGGTCTGCCTTGCCCCGAGGGCACACTGCTGACTCCCCTTCAGCCACTGGCCACCAGGCATCCCCTGCCTTCCCAGCTCTCTCACCTATAACCTCTGCCTCCAACACGGTCCAAGCTACATCACAAGATGAAAGGTGCCTGTCCCCAGAGGAACTCGTTGCTCTTGCCTCAGGCCTTTGGAGAAAAGTCCTGTTTTCTTGTGTCCTACCTGGATGGTCACTTCTGGTGGGAACTGCAGCGCAGATTCCTTCTGCGTGTGATCTGTAGAGCCAGAAAGGTATTTCAGCTTTGCCTGCCTCCCTATCCATCTAGCCATCACTTCAGCAGCTTTCTCACTGGCCTCATTCTCCATCTCACTTTCTATAACCTCCCAAAGGCTGATCCATGTCTCTGAAGTGCAGGTTCAAGGTTCAGCCAATTCCTAGACGCAAGGCAAGAAAGGGATTTTCCCTCCTTGGGCTAATTTGGCCAGGGAATAAATAAATCACAGGAGCAATGAGGTCTCCTGCCAAGAGCCATTCTCTCTGACAACAACCCCCAGTGGATGCTGAGGGAAGCATAGGAGCAAGACAAGCAGGTAGGATACTTCTGTTGAGTACCCACTCCTGTGTCCCAAGTCCCTGGGCCTGGACTTGCCTGAAAAAGTCATGCCCATACATGTCCCGAAAGTTTTTTCACTGCTGCACAGGCTGGGGAGCCACAGACTGTGGCACAGATGACCTTCCCCTCTGTTTTATAGACAGGCTTCATCCAGCCCTTCAGATATGCACATGGAGAACCCCTGGCTGCTTGTGCTACCCTGAGCTCCAAGACACCATCACAGAGGCAAGCATGCAGTCTGGCCAGTTGGAAGCCCATTTGAGGAATGCCTGGAGAAGGGATCCTTTGCCAGTTCAAGGCAGGGGCTTCTGCCTTTGCAGAAACCGGGTTTCTCTCTCTGCTTCTGAAGCCCAAGAACATGGACTTCAAACAGTTGAGTGAGCTACTAGAGCCATACGGGCTTCCCTGGGGACCAGATGGACAGAGGCCTCTCCGCTCAGGGCCCTAAATGTGTCTTTACAAAGGGGATCCAAGCTGTCATCCTGTCTCCGGGACTCCTCCTGCACACCAAAAGGCTCTCCATTTGGTGTGCAGGGAAATCCTCTACAACAGCCTCATGGCCTGGAACCTATGCAGAAAACCTGAGGATTCCTGTCACCTCTACATCATTTTCTCTTGTCTGTGTTGAGCTCAAACTTCTGGCATTGTGGGATGGCCTCCAAGCACCGGAAGAGACCGCCTGGGGGCGGGGGGGAGTGATGGAGGGGAGCCTGGGAGAAGCCCGATGCTGACTCCGATGCCGGTGCCTAGCCGTTGCCATTGTTCATGCCGATGCTAGTGACAGGCAGTGGGGGAAGCGCTCCGGGGTTCGTGGGCAGGTAGGCAGGGCCAGGTGGCTCCAGCAGGCAGAGTGGCAGCGCCCCCTGTCGGGGATGGCCAGGGCTGTCATAGAATCATGGAATCACAGAATCGTAGAGTGGTTTGGTTTGGTTTAGTTTGGGAGGGACCTCGAAAGACCATCTAGTCCAACCCTCCCCCCCCCCCCCGCCATGGGCAGGGACATCTGTCGCTAGATCAGGTTGCTCAAAGCCCCATCCAACCTGACCTTGAGCACTTCTGATGATGGGACATCCACAACTTTTTTGGACAACCTGCTCCAGTGCATCACCACCCTAATCGTAAAATATTTCTTCCTTATGTCAAGCTAAATCTACTTTCTTTCAGTTTAAAACCATTACCCCTTGTCCTGTCACTACAGGCCTTACTAAAATGTCTCTCTCCATCTTTCTTTTAAGCCCACTTTAAGTATTATTACTTTGTCTTTTGAAGAGAGGGTATTTATCTTAAGGCAACTTCATCAGGCCAGCTTCCTTTCTGGCATCCCGGCCTCAGCCTTTGCAGCTGCAGGGTGTGTGGCTCACCACAGGCACACCACCCTTGGCTCCCATGTGAGCGTGTCAGGGCAGCACCTCTCCCTGCATTGAAGCTGGAACTGGTCCCAGACCGCCCTACGCTGATCACCAGGGATGGGCTGCATCTTGTCAGACTTTGGGAATTTTTTGACTTGTAAAGTGCAGAACACCTGAAGTTGCAGCAATAGAGATGGTCTCTAGCTTTGACTTTCTCTTTCATGCACAGACTTTGCAGGCTGAAATTCCAAACAAGACCCTGTGGCTTGGACCCCAGTACACCTTCTCTCTTTCCTGCAATGAGAACACAATCGATTGAAGTACTTCTGGCCAACCCCCCAAAGCCCCAAAGCCCTCTGCTGTCACTAAATCCACCATGGATGGCTGGTGCCTCATTTACCTTCTTAGCACTGGGCTTTCAAGGACTTGTGGAAAGTTGTCAGGGGCAGAGAAGTGGCCGGTGGAGTCCTGGTTGTCAGCGTGTGGGGAGAGCCTGTGCTTCCTCATGTGCATATGCATCTGGCTGTGCCTTTGGGCGTTTTCGTGCCTGCGTGCTTGCATTTGTTTGTTCATTTGCAATTGCACATGTGAGAGTGAGTGTCTGCCGGGGTGTTCGGGAACAAGTGCATTTCTGTATGCGTGTGCGCGTGAGTGCTCGTAGTAGCCACTACAGTCTCGTATCCTATTTCCTGCATGAAAATCCAGATGGCTTGATAAAACTGTACAACTGGAAGAACAGAAATCCCCACAGCACTGTCCTCCACGAAAAGGGAATTGTGGCTCATGAAGCATATCTCAGAACAAGTGAAAGAGCCTCCACACGAGGATGTCTTTGGAATCTGAATTGGTCCCACAGGGCTGAAAAGACATATCTGCTGAAGGGAGGCTCTTTCAGCCCAAACTCACTGCCCTGGAAGGGAGGACCTCACGGAACGATCTTTGTTCTCAGCAAAATTCATGGAATCGTAGATTCATAGAAGCATACGCTGCTTTGGGGTGGAAGGGACCTTGAAAGATCATCTTGTCCAACCCACCTGCCATGGGCAGGGACATCGGTCACTGCACCACGATGCTCAAAGCTCCATCCACCCTCTTCTTGAACACTTCTAATGATGAGGCATCCACAACTTCTCTGGGAAACATTTTCCAGTGTCTCACCACCCTCATTCTATAAAATGTCTTGCTTATATCTCATCTAAATCTACCCTGCTTTAGTTTAAAACCATTGTCCCTTGTCCTGCCACTACAGGCCCTGGTAAAAAGTCTCTCTCCATCTTTCTTAGAAGCCCCATATACATACTGCAAGGCTGCAAGAAGGTCTCTGCAGGGCCTTCTTTTCTCCAGGCTAAACAGCGCCAACTCTCTCAGCCTTCCTTCATCGGAGAGGTGTTCCAATCCTCTGACCACTTCATGGCCCTCCTCTGGACTCAGTCTAATGGACTCTGCAGACTCTTCCCACAGTCAGAGAAGAGACATCAGCTCACACACAGGACTTATCCCATCCCAAAGCAGATGTGCACATTAATGGGACAAATCATCTTTCTGGAGACACTGATCCTGCAAGTGACCATTTGTGGCCTTTGAGCTCCCCAGCTAGCATAAGCTTACAGCAGGGCCTGCGTAGCTGCTCACGTGTGCATGGCTTCATCATGCCATCAGAAGTGAACCCACAGGCTGTCCTACCAGCCCCTACAAGCACCTCCATCCCATGCCTAAACCCCATATCCCTGTCCAGGCTGCTCTAGGAGAGATGGAGAGCAGGGAGAGGACTTCTGTGCCAGCAAATGAGCTCAACCTGGGCACATTACTCTCAGCAGCTGCATCTCCCCCTCACACCAGGTGCAGATCAGTTTTCTCTCAACCACACTGAACTCTTGGACACAGGAGTTGCAGACGATGACTCTCTCAATTCCAAAACATGTGCGGTAGCCGTGGACAGTGCAGACCGCCTCTCTTGGGGTGTGAGTCTTCTCAACTAACTCTCGATGCCTAGAGGTCGAGATGGGTGTGCCTGTGTTGTTTAAGCTAGCTGTCTAGTTTATCTTGAGGGTCAACAGAAGAAAAATAGGTGCTTCTGAGGTATGGATTGCCTCATTTGTGTGAGGCAGCACCTTTTGAACAGGCTGAACTGAGGCTTGACAGCACCTATCTCTCTCTGCTGACGATCAATGGAGCAAAGATGAGTAGGTCACCTGGAGACACAGCTGCTCTGGAGGCAGAGGAGATCAATTTCCCCGTACTCAAGTCTTGTCTGACTTTGCACTTAGATCTTTACTTAGATCTTCACTTCAATGAAGACTGAAGACATAGGCCTTAACTGCAGTTAGAGGCTCAGAAATGAGGTAGGTGAATCCCTTACCTTACTCTCTCTGTAGCCTTGTGTCCATGCTTGCCTTTAGTTCTCTCCCACCCTGGAGGTTTCAAGACCATGTCAGTATCCAGCACCGAATACTTGACACTTCCAGTCTCTTGGGACGTGGCTCTTTCAGACATCCTCCGCATGTCAGCAAATGGCTACACAAGAGAGCACTGGGTTCCTGACAAGGTCCACATACCACAGCTGCAGGCAGGAGGCAAACACCCAGCCTGACAGCCACTTGAGAGAATTGCATTGCTGTTCTTTAATTGGCCTGTGTGAAGAGAGAGCATTAGCTGCCTGCGACAATCCCATGAAATCCCCCAGAGATCAAACTCCCTGTGGCACACAGAGGGGAATCAGAAAACCGTCTCCTCGGCGTGGCCAGTTTGAACTTCAGTGTGTTAATGACGTGGGTGTGGGGATGATTTCCTGCTAATGATGCTGGTGACTCTCTGATGTACGCTCTCACTATATGGAGCTAAACTGCAGAGACTTTACACTGTGTGTGCACACAAAGCTCCCCTTTGTGGAAGTACAGCGGTGGCCGTGAGGGGGAAAGAAAATCGGGAGCACAAGCTGTCAATACCTACCAGGTGGATGGAGAGGAAACAGGGTCAGGCAATTGTGTACAGCTTGAAGTGAGTTGGCAAGGTGAGAGCTGCTCGTCCACGCTTCTCCTGACATCACTGCATCCAGAGTCCCTCCAATAAATCAGCCTCTTCCCAATGTTCTCCCTCAGCCAAGGGGACCATGGCTTCATCTGGAGGATGGTGCATGAAGAGATGTCATTTGGACCAGTTCCATTGGCTGAGCTGTGAGTGAAGCCTGCCCAAGACACAAAGCATAGACTTGCAATGCCTTGCATGGTTAAGGAGAGATGGATTTAGGGGGATTTCTCTGCTCTTTAGCCACATGAGATTTCTGGTATGGAAATTCCTAAGGAGGAAGAAAGGAGAGAAAGGGTTCATTCAGACGGTGGTCCAGCTCTCTCTGTCTCCTGTCTTAGACACCCACCTGAGGATGAGATCCATTCTCCTCTAGAGAACTGATCAAGAATCCTCCCTTGTCTGCAGGGAGAGCATAGATTATACCCTGCATTTTGCCTGGCTTCTCAGCAGAGCTGCCTTGGAGGGGATTTTTGCCTTCAAGCACTGAGGCATGGATATCTCTGCCCAAGTTGAGATGTCTGACTTATCCATCTGAGCTTCTCACTAGACTCCTGCCTTAGACCTCAGAGACAACCTGGAACTTCTAGAGGGCTTTTAGCCATGTACATACGGGAAGATGAGCCATGTCTCCCCCGTGCCTTTTCTCTGTCCATTGAGAAAGAAGGAGGGTAAGCTGAGGAGCTGAGATAGGAGTATTTCATTGTGGGTCTTTCAACTTGGTCAGCAGAAATCCTTCCCCTCACTCTGCGATGGCAAGATTTTAAAGAGGTGAACCCTAGCCCTAGGAGCTATGCTGAGAAGCAGACGTCAGTGGAGGGAATGGAGGTATTTCCCAAAGCTTCCTGTGCTGGGACTTGGAAGAAAGCAAATATACAAGACCATGAGTCCTTGAGCAATGACTGTCAGACTAGCCTGCTGCCCTGTGCCACTGCCATTTCAGTCAGAAGCTCTTGTGTTGAACTGACCTAGAAGAGGTAAGAAAATCTCTTCCAGTGCCACGTTATCATGACAGTTTTCCAATCCCTCAGTCTCATGTGCTGAAATCACAACTCCATGCCTCCTGCCCTGAAGCGTGCACGTATGTTATTCCCTTCCTCACTGCAACAGCCTTTCACGTAGCTGGAGACCCTCACACTTCAATGCGATTGGCCAAGTCCCCAAACTGCAGAGCTGTGAAATGCTGGCTGGGGAGCATGTCTCTCTTTACACTCATTGGGAGGACATCAGCCCTTCCAAAGGGCACTTGCTTTTCCCCTTCCCATTGTCAATTCAGAACAGATGTTCTGAATCACGTTCTCCAAGCTCTTCTCTCTGCACACTGACAGTGAAGGGAGCCCACGTGACCACTTCCTAAGGAGGAGGCATCAACATGGCTGATACACTTTCATGAGCAGTGTGGGATTGATGTCAGCTGAGTGTAGAGCTCTCCAAGTGAGATGACTGAGTCCAGACTGAACGTCTACTCCTCCCTTCTGGAAGCAGTGGTGCTTCTGGAGCTCATTCACCAACCTCCTGCGTCCACCTGTGCTGGCCACTTGGCTCTTAGACCTGCAGGCAGGCCCAGGCACCAGTGCCCAAGGACAGGCTGATGCTCACCCTTGTCACCTGGCAAAACCATAAGAGCAGTTGTGCCTCCTGCCCAAGCTTTGTTCTCCAGCTGTGGCCATCAGTGGAGGCAGAGGGAAAGGGAACAAGCAGACAAGCTGATAGGTCACTTGCCCTGAGTACTCACTCCAGTGTCCCAGCTCTTTTAAGCAGAAGGCAATTACAAGGCTGGCTTGCCTTGTTTAGGGTGCAGCCACCAAGTCAGCTTTCTTGGACTCTTTTCATCATCAAAGACCCTGGATGTTAGGCGCAGCTGTAAAAGTCACGCTGGCACCTACAGAGATTGGTAGCATTCTCCCCAATACATCTAGAAGAGACGCTCCTCCTATATGCTGCATCGCTCCGTTCCCTGGCATCTTTCCCTCTTTCAGGCTTCATCTCTATTAGCAGGACATGCAGGAATGCTCAGTACTCAGGGAAATGAGGCCTCGGTGGGTGGAGTGGCGGCGCCCCTGCGTGGGCTCAGCCGGGGCTGTCCCCTCGCACCTGTTGCACACGCCCAGCTCTGCCTGCGGTGGTTTCTGCTCCTCTCCCTGTGTATCCTAGCACGCAGTAACACACCACCACTTCCCCATGTGAGCGTCAGGCAAGCCATAGGGCACTGGAACAGTGGTCTGCCACCACCAGCAGCCACTCCAGTGTTTCCAGCAGCAGTCTGGAACCTTTTAGACTGCTCACAAAGAATGCAGGGCCTCAGCCAGGGAGCAGATGGTAGGCATGGATGAACTCAGTGGACTGTATGTTGGGGTGTGAGCAGGTGATTCTGATACTGGTGCCCACGGTGGTCTCTGGTGATGGCTTCTTCTGCACCTGGGGTCCACCAGGAGCCAGTGCAGGGAAAGGGGAGGAAAATGCCCAAAATCACCAAATATCACTCAGCTCTGATGGCTTGTTTCCCAGAGAAATGGTCAGAAACAGTGGCAGTGAGATAGAGCTGGACAGGAACGGATGGGGACGCGTGCCCACAGGGACAGGGATAGAGCATGATCCTGGTGTCATTTTGTGGAGCGACGGGGAAATGGCTGGGATGGGATTTGAAATTGTTGCATGGGGAGATGACATGAGTGTCCGATGCATGGATGGCCGGATGGATGACGAGAGGAAGAGTAGAGAGGAGAGCTGCGAGTACAGTGTAGGAGAGGGTGCTGAATTCAGAACAAGAATGAATGCTGAATGCACAAGGGGATGCAGGGCTATGCGGAATAATGGAAAGGTGCAGGAAAGCAAACTTGCGCCTACAGGTATGAAGAAAGCAGAGGGAAAGATGAGAGAGGGCTCTCAGTAGGAAGAGAGGTTAGAGATGGTAGGTGCATGGAGACATGGGTCAAAAGACGGGTGGGTGGGTGGATGGACGCGTGGATGAAGAAAGAGAGGACCACTGGCAGGGAAAGTGGGTGTTACAGTGAAGGACAGAGGCCTGAATGCAGGGAACTACCTTCTGAACGCACAATGGAAACAGTAGGTATATTGAAAGGCAGCTGTACACGTAAGCAAGCTCATACCAATAGAGTGGCTGGAGACAATGCAAGAATACTGAGCGGGGACTCAGTCCCCACTTTCAGAGTTGGGAAATGGGGAAGTGAGACGGCAGACAGGCAGGGAGGGTGAGAGGTGCCTTGAAGAATGAGCACAGCCCTGGCCACCCACAGCTGATGCCCGCCCTGCACACGCAGTGGCACCGCGGCCAGCCCCACCAGACCTGCACATCCCACCCTCTGCCATCCACCTCTCACTGCCCATTGCCAGCGCGGGCTGTCTAATATGGCTCCAGCACCTACTCTCCGCTGCTATCGCCCACTGCCACCAGCTCTGCCCTGGGGCTGCGCCACGTGTCGGCACCGCTCTTCTCTGTCTCCTCTGAACAAGTAGTTGTAGCAAGCAAGAAGGTCTCCTCTGAGCCATCTCTTCTCCAAGATGAGCGGGCCCAGTTCTCTCAGCCTTTCCTTGCATGTCATGTTTGCCAGCCCCCTAATCAACTTGGTGGCCTTTTTTGGACTCACTTCAGTATGTCAATATCCTTCGTGGACTGGGGAGCCCCAACCTGGAAGCAGTACTCTACGTGTGGTCTCACATGGGACAGAGGGGCAACGTCACTTTCCTTGACCTGCTAGCAACACTTTTACTAGCTCAGCTCAGGATACTTTTAGCCGCCTTTGCTACAAGGGCACGCTGTGGTCTCATGTTCAGCCGTGTGTCTTCTAAAAACCACATGTCTTTTTCTGTGGACCTGCTTCCTAGGCAGCCAGCCCCCAGCCTGCATGACTGCATGGGCTGGTTTCTCCCCCAGACTCAAAACCTTGCCTTGCTCTTTTTGACCCTCATGACATTCCGGTCAGCCCCTTCCTCCATGGTCACAAGTCTCCGAGCCTGGTAATCCAGCCAATCTTCCACCCACCTTATCATCCTCTAACTGAACCCATTCATCTGCAAATTTGTCATAAAGGAAGTACAGGAGAGGCTGTCAAAGGTGTTACGAAACTCTAGGTACGCACATTGCCTACCCTTCCCTTGTCCACAGTGCCCATCACCTCCGAGAAAGCAATGAGGTTGGCCCTTGTCTACACTAGAGCCTCAGCTCAGAAACAACAGCACCATGTAGAGGGAAATCTGCCCTGGCTGAGCTCTCCCAGCAGAACTCCCTGGCAGTGGTCACACCAAGGTCACTAAAGGGAAGGGGGAAACTGTTGTCTGCACTCGCTCCAAGTGGGACTTGAGCCCAGGCGGGCAAACATTGAGGCAGGGAGATGGGTTCAGGAACTCTTCACACTGTGCACTGCCCTTGTTGGAAAGAGGGTCCCTTCTGCACACCCCTGTGCAATAGCAGCAGGGTTTGTCGGTTGTGGCCTCAAATCCAATGTCCTTTCCCTCCCAGGGGCAGTTGCTGCCATCCAACCTGTCCTTGAACACTTCCAATGATACGGCATCCATAACTTCTCTGGGCAACCTGTTGATATCTCACCACTCTCACAGTAAAGAATTTCTTTCTAATATCTAATCTAAATCTACCCTCTTTCAGTTTAAAACTGTTACCCCTCATCCTATCAATACACTCCCTGATACAGAATCCCTCCTTGTCTTTCCTGTAGGTCCCCTTTAAGTACTGGAAGGCAACTATAAGGTCTTGCGGACCCTTCTCTTCTCTTCTCTTCTCTTCTCTTCTCTTCTCTTCTCTTCTCTTCTCTTCTCTTCTCTTCTCTTCTCTTCTCTTCTCTTCTCTTCTCTTCTCTTTTCTCTCTTCTCTTCTCTTCTCTTCTCTTCTCTTCTCTTCTCTTCTCTTCTCTTCTCTTCTCTTCTCTTCTCTTCTCTTCTCTTCCTCTTCTCTAGGCTAAACAATCCCAACTCCTTCAGCTTGTCCTCACAGGGGAGGTGCTCCAGCTTCCTAATCATCTTTGTGGTTCTCCTCTGGACCTGCTCGAGCAGGTCCATGTCTGTCTTATGCTGGGGGCCCCAGAGCTGAACACAGTACTCCAGGTGGGGTCTCACGAGAGCAGAGCAGCGGGACGGAATCACCTCCCTTCACATGCTGCCCATGCTTCTTTTGATGGGCTTTCTGGGCTGCAAGCACACATTGCCAGCTCATACTCAGTTTTTCATCCACCAATACCCCCAAGCCCTTCTCCGCAGGCTGCTTTCAATCCACGCGTCAGCCAGGCTGTATCCATGTTTGGGATTGCACCGACCCAGGTTCAGGACCTTGCATTTGGGCTTGTTGAACTTCATGATGTTCGCATGGTCCCACCTCTCTAGACTGTCAAGGTCAAGGTTCTAGGAAAACAACCAGCTGTGGCCTCTGCTGAGGACAGCCAGGGACAACTGTGGCAGGGCTGCAGCGTTATGGGGAAGGACAAGACCCCACGCATGTCCATGGCATTGCTCGTGTACTCACAGACTGCACAGACCGCGGACGAGTCAAAACAGACCAGAAATTTTTCCTGAGGGCAGTGTCAGGCAGGATGGGGTCAAAACCTAGGAGCACAATGCGCGCACCTGGAAAGACAACAGCAAGCAACCATTGGGACGGGAAAGAGAAGGACAGGGACCTTCCACATGCACAGGAGAAGCTGGATGTCCAGCTGAGAATTGCTGCAGCTTCTGCCGGAGAAAGACACTTGAAGCAGCCCCACCAGAGTGACCCAGGCCGATGTCATTTGCCTGCCCTGAACCCGTCCAGCACTTGAGCTGAGTCTTCTGCCAGCACTGCTGCATTCCTGCCCTAGAAATCCTGGAGCCTTTCCTCCCAGTGCTCAGAGGAAGCCTTCATTGGGGAATGGGCATGGCCCAAATCTGGAAATGAAAAGGCAGCAGTGCTGGAAACCAAAGCACAGCCCATATCATTAGCTGCGACGGTCTGCATTGAAGATGAGCTTGTCAGAAAATTGTTACCTCTGCAAAGGGTGCCTCTGGTCCTGCAGCAATGAAGGGCAGGTATAAAAGCCAGCCCAACTCTCTGCTCTCTCATCCACTTCTCCTGCCTCCTTCTCCTTGGGAACTAGGTGAGTCTGAAACACCTTCATCCTCCTCTTCCAAAGTGAGACGGACATCTCAGTTTGATGTTGGCTCTGTCCTGTGCTGGGGCTTGGAGTGCCTTGTCATGACAGAGGGAAGCAGGGAGAAGGTCAGCTTAGAGAGAGGTTGGGACATGGATGTGGTGGCTTTTGGCTTACGCACCAGGAGAGAAGTTCCTTGGGTCAGGCTTCTGTTTTTAGGGCCCTGGCTGGCTGAGGCAATGAAGACTCTGGCTCGTGGCACAGCTCCCAGCTCCCCATTCTGTAGTGGCCTTGGTTCCTTTGTGATGGTGTAACCAGGCTGCTCCTCAGCCACCCTTGTGCTATGCTTCCTCCATGCTCTCTCTCCCAGGTGCACCTGCAACCCAGGGACATGTCCTGCTACAACCAGTGCCTGCCCTGCCGGCCCTGCGGCCCGACCCCGCTGGCCAACAGCTGCAATGAGCCCTGTGTCAGGCAGTGCCAGAACTCCACCGTCGTCATTGAGCCCTCCACTGTGGTGGTGACCCTGCCTGGCCCCATCCTCAGCTCCTTCCCACAGAACACCGTTGTGGGATCCTCCACCTCCGCTGCTGTTGGCAGCATCCTCAGCTCTCAGGGAGTGCCCATCACCTCTGGCTGCTGTGACCTCTCCTGCATCAGCAGCCGCTATAGTGGCAGAAGGTGCCTCCCCTGACAGAGATGCTGAGAAAGTCCCAGGGAGGCACCTTGAGGAACTCAGAGCATGGTGCTGGGCAGAGGGCCATCGATTTTTGGATGTTGTTTTCAGGATAGCTGAATGGTTTTGCCTTTCTTTCCCTTTTCCTTGTTTGCCTTGGTTCACCTGGGCCCCAATGTCCCCCCAAGGCCAGCCTGGTGGGGACCATCTGTCTCCTTTCCCCCTTTTTGGGACAGGCAGACAAACGTCATCCAGGAACGTCTCCACAGCCAAGGACTGCAGACTCTCTCCTGCCCCCAGGGCTCCATGCACTGCTGACCTCCACTTGGAGTGACTTTGTTTCCCCCTTTTGGCTCATTAAAGTTCTGCTGCATTCAAGCCTGGCCTCCGTGTGCTCCTTCCCTCTCTGGACATTCCTCAGTGCCAAAGGAGAAAGGTGTTGCTCTAGAGTGGAAGGGAGTGAGGGCACAAGGCGACCCTTCTCCATTCACAGAGGCATGGGAGGTTTTCACACCCTGCAGAGGCTCCTCTTTTGGGCACCATCCCTTGGAGCTGAGGAAGACATCCCTGGCTGCTCTGCTGCGAGTGAGCATCAGTGCTGTGCCTGTCCACAAATGCCCAGAAAGGCAAGAGGCGCTGAAGGGTCAGGAGCCCCATGAGGTCTTGAGGTAGGACATTCCTCTTACTATGGCTGCAGCTGAACTGGGGTGGGGGTGGGGCGGGTGTGGAGCTCTGGAATGTGATTTGCTTTGCAGAACAGCAGGAGTCATAACACAGGGAACAGCCCTTGACATGGCCCATAACTGCTACTCCACCTTCCTCTCCTCTCCACCATCCAGTCTAGGGGCCATGGCCAACAGCCATGGGCAGGAGTAGGAGAGACATGCTATTACAAGGAGTAGCTGCTGAATGTGTCGAGGCTGGAAATTGGAGCTAAGGGGCTAATGGGAGCTGAGGGCTGCCAGCACAGAAATTGGGGCAGTGAAAGGGTGTATTTCTGATGGAGATCAAATTGCTCTGATACAGAGCATGCAGGGGAACATGAAGATCAGCAAGGAGGGGGGTACTAGGTGCACTTCCCAAGAGAGCTGCAGATGGGTGCAGAGCTCTTGACTGCTTCATTGGTCTCCCCAGAGAATCTGTGGTCAGGGATTGGCTGCCATTCTGTGGGCAGAGGATGGTTTTTTACATGGAAATCCCATCCCTTCTGATTGGTTGAAATGCCTCTTGGCAGCCACTACAGTCTCATATCCTATTTCCTCCATGAAAATCCAGATGGCTTGACAAAAATGTACAAGTGAAAGAACAGAAATCCCCACACCACTGTCCTCCACCAAGAGGGAATTGTGGCTAATGAAGCCTATCTCAGAACCACTGCTACGCTACACGTGCTCTCACCACTCACTAATGTTTGCTTAAACTGCCTGTGGTGGGTTGATCTTGGCTGGCTGCCAGGTATCCACCATGTCTCTCTATCACTCTTCCTGCATCAACAAGATAAGGGGAGAAAATACGGTGAAAAGCTCCTGGGTGAAGATAAGGACACAGAGACTCATAACACATTCATAATGCTTTGTCTCTGCTGCTCCTTCCTTTTCATGCTCTTCCCCTGCTGTAGCATTGGATCCCACCCACAGTATACAGTCCTTCATGAACTTCTCCAACATGGGTCCTTCCCACAAGCTGCATTTCTTCAAGACTGTACCCATGGGGTACAGGCCTTCAGGAAGAGCCTGCTCCAGCGGGAGTCCCTCATGGGCCACAGGTCCTGCCAGAAAAACTGCTCCAGTGTGGGCTCATCTCCATGGAGTGCAGCTTCCTTCAGGACACGTCCACCTGCTCCATCTTGGGGTCCTCCATGGGCTGCAGTGTGGATAGCTAGTCCACCATGGTCTGCCATGGGCTGCAGGGAGACAATCTGCATCACCATAGTCTTCACCACAGGCTGTAGGGAATCTCTGCTCTGGCACCTGGAGCACCTTCCTCCCCCTCCTCCTTCACTGATCTTGGTGTTTCTCTCACGTTTTCTCACTCCTCTCTCACAATTGCTGTGCAGCATTTTTTACCCTTTCTTAAATATGTTTTCCCAGCGGTGCCACCAGCTTCACTGCCTGGCTCAGCTTTGGCCAGTAGTGGGTCCATCTTGGAGCTGGAAGTGGCTCTGTCTGACATGTGGGCACCTTCTGGTGTCTTCTCACAGAAGCCATTCCTGCAGACACCACCCCCCACCCCCTCCCCCCCCGCCGAAAACCTTGCCACATAAACACAACACACTGTCTTTACCCTTATGATATTATGTGCAGAAACTTTGTATGTAAGAACTTTGGCTGTAGCATTAACTCAGCCATCTAGTGGTAACAGAGGAGGCTGCAGGCAGCTTCCACGTGCTACAGGCGATTAAACAACCTGCACCTGCATGCAAAACACAGAGGAAAAAAGACCAGCACATCAAATAAAGCCAGGAAAACAACATAAAAAAGGAATACATGAACATTCACAGGGTAGACAAACCATTTTTTCAACTGCTCTCTAAATTAATGTTGCTTCTGCATTTCTCTGCCTTTTGAAGAGCGGGTATTTACTCTAAAGGGAGTCCAGAGAAAGCCTCACTACTACAAATCACTTCTGATGTCCCAGACTCAGCGTCTGTAGCCCAAGGGGAATCTAGTCTGTCCCAGGCACACAACCCGGTGCTACCACGTGATTTTGTCACTGCTGATCCCTTTGCAAGGGTGGTGGCTGGTCCCAGACCCTTGAGGAGATCACTAAGACAGGTGGAAGCTTCTAAGGCTGTAAGATTTTTCTGATTTTTTTTTGGCCTGTAAAATGGGCATTTGGGAGGCCTATAGCCTATTCTATAGTTTTAAATTATCCTTCACATGCAGACTTGGGACTTGGACATGTTCAATGTCTGCAAAGGTCATGACAGCTTGGACTCTGCTGTGGTTTCCTCTGTCAGTGGGAAAACAGCTGGCTGAACCACTGTCAAACCCTTGAGCTCACTAAAGCTGACGGGGCTGGCCAGTTCCTTATCCGTTGCCTTAACTGTAGGGTCTGAAGGACTTGCTAGAATCATCTCAAGAGCCTGAGAGCTGGCGTCTGATGCCCTGGTTCTCAGTGGTGTGTGTGCATGTCACATACATGCTCATCTGGCTGTACTCATGTGTTCATTCACATGTACACGTGTGTGCCTGGGGTAATGCACATGCAAGCATGACTGTGTGCAAATAGTGTGTGTGTGTGTGTGTGTGTGTTTGGGCACACCTGTTCATGAGTGTGCATGTGTTTCATGCAGGTGAGTATGGATGTCCGTGACGTTGATCTGCTTATATGTAAGTGTGTGGGCATAGGGTGTGTGGATGGCTGCTTTTATGTATTATCATTTGTGTACAGAAGTGTACACATGTATCTACACAAACATATGCGTGCAGGTGCATGCACGTGTAAGCATGTGTGTTTGAGTATCTGTGCATACACATTGGTATGACGGTGTGGCTGTGCATGTGTCTGCACATGGACTTCTTTGGAAACGTGTACACAGACCTCTGTGGGTGCACACACAAAGGCTGCTCTTCAGGTGCATGTAAACGCATAGGTGTGGTTGTGCCCGTGTGCGGGACCATGTGTGTGCATGCCTGTGAGCGTGCACACCTCTGTGTGTGTGTAGGTATGCATGTGTGTGCACCCATGAGGGGGTGCACGTATGCTTTTTTTTTGGTGGATGAGCCTATGAGGGTGAGTATGCAATTCCCTCCACTCATTGCATTGCATTCATTGGTCCTACTGTAATCATAGTTTATCTCGAGAGTCTAGCTCAATCTTCTCTGTGTCCTCCAGTGAAGCGGTAGTAGGCAGCAAGTACGCCTTCCCTTACTCTTCTCTTCTCCAAGATGAGCAGGCCCAGCTCTCATCCTCTCCTTGCACGTCATGACTCTGGCTACCTGACCATCTTGGTGGCCTCCACACGACTCACGCCTGTTGATCACTATCTTTCCGGGACTGCGGAGCCCCAAACCGGGTGCGCTGCTCCAGATACAGGCTCACAAGTCCCAGACAGAGGAGCAAGATCACTTCTCTGGACTTGCTGGCTACACTCTGAGTAATACAGCTCAGGATGCAGTGTACCTTCTTTGCTGCAAGAGGACACTGCTGTCTCATGTTCAGCTGGGTGCCCAGCAGGACCTCACATCTTTTTGTGCTGAGCTGCTTCCTAGGCAGCCAGCCCCCGGCCTGTACTAGTGTATGGGGTGGTTTGTGCTTGCTTGTGTTGAACTTTTTGTGGTTCTGGTCAGCCCAATTCTCCAATCTGCTCAGATCCCTCTGACTAGCAGCCCTGCCCTATATTGTATTGATGACTCCCTACAATTAGGGATCCTCCGCAAACTTGTTGAGAGTGCACTCCTCCCCACTAGTCAGGTCGTTAATGAAAATATTAAACAGTATTGGTGCCAGTATTGACGCCTGAGGGTTCCCACTGTGGTTATTGGCTGCGGCTGGGCTTTGTGCCAGTGGTCACAACTCCCTGAGCTCAGCAGGCCAGCTAATTTTCCAGCCTCCTTCTTGTCCACCTATCCAGCCCTATCCCACCTGTTTGGTGAGTAGGGTACTACAGGAAAGAGAGTCAAAAGTCGTGCTAAAACTCAAGGCACGCCACACACCCTCCGCAGTACCACTCACCTCCTTATAGAAAGCAATGAAGTCGGTCAGGCATGATTTGCCCTCAGTAGACACGTGAGCTGCTCCCAGTGGTTTTTATTGTCTTCCATGACTTTAGAAAAGGCTTCTGAGAGCTTCTTTTCAGGGACTGAGTGGAGACTGACCAGCCAGCTCCTTGAACACCCTTGGATATATCCCAGCTGGTCCCATGGACGTATCTATGTCCAATTGGTAGTAAGAGCTCCTTAATTCTTTCTTCTACTGTGGGTGCTGCGTCATTCCCAGAGAGTCTACTGGCAGGCTCAGATGATGGGCCTGAGGAGAAGCCATACCAGTAAAAACTGAGGACAAGTATCTGTAGAGCACTTCAGGCTTTTCCCTATGCCATGTTCGTTTAGTTCAGTACCTGTTTGGTCCAAGGTCTCAGCCTCTGTCTGGCACAGCACCAGGCTGATGGGCTGCAAAGGTACATCTGACATTGACTCGGACATGAGGCAGGGCTGTGTCTCACACCAGACAGCACTGACGCTGGAAGCAGATCCACTTGGGCATAGCCTGAATGAGGTTGGCAGGATTTCTCGGCCTTTGTCCCTGTCCATAAAGGAAACCCCATCCTTTTTGAACCACCTAGATCTGGGGAGAGTTGTGTCCTGAGCTGAGCCACTTCTCGGCAACAGGGCCACCAAGAGCCCCAAAGGAGTGACCCAGGCTGACATCATTTGCCTTTGCTGGACTCCTCCAGCAGGTGAGCTGAGTCCTCTGCCCACACTGCTGTGTTTTGCTCCGGAAATGCTTGGGCCTCTCATCCTGCCACGCAAAAGGTGCCTTCCCTGGGGAATGTGCCTGGCATAAAGCAGGAAATGAAAAGACAGCCATTCAGGAAGCCAGAACACAGCCCATCGCATTAGCTGGGATGCTTTGCATTCAAGATGAACTTGTCAGAAAATAATCGCGGCTGCAAGGGATGCCTCTGGCAGCCTGGGGCAGTGAAGGCCCACCATAAAAGGCAGGCCAGCTCCTCGCTCTCTCATCCACTTCTCTTGCCTCCTTCTCCTTGGGAGTCAGGTGAGTCTGAAGACCCTTCTCCTTCTCCACTTCCCTTAAAAGGAGGCCTCACCTTAATGGACCTCTCAGCTGACACCAGTTTTGTCCTATGCCAGCTCTTGAGGATGCTTGTCATGGGAGAGGGAAGTGGGGGGAAGGTTAGACATGGAGGGATGCTGGGACAGTACTGAGGTGGCTTCTGGACTCAGGAGCTAGGCAGTAGCCACATAACACCTGTTGAGTGTGAGCCACCTGAGGTGGCTGGTTTTGGGCCCTGGCAGGATGAGGCCAAGAAGCCCTCATCCATCTCTGCACAGCCTTCACCTCGTGGGCCTGCTTGTTCTTTGGCTCCCTCATGGTGTGTTGAAAGGATGCTCCTCACACATCCCCATGTTTTGCTTCCTCCCTGCCTCTCCCCCAGGTGCACCTCGGATACCAAGACATGTCCTGCTGCGACCAGTGCCTGCCCTGCCGGCCCTGCGGCCCGACCCCGCTGGCCAACAGCTGCAATGAGCCCTGTGTCAGGCAGTGCCAGAACTCCACCGTCATCATCCAGCCCTCCCCCGTGGTGGTGACCCTGCCCGGACCCATCCTCAGCTCCTTCCCGCAGAACACCGTTGTGGGATCCTCCACCTCCGCTGCCGCTGGCAGCATCCTCAGCTCTCAGGGAGTGCCCATCACCTCTGGCTGCTGTGACCTCTCCTGCATCACCAGCCGCTACTGTGGCAGCAGATGCCCCCCTTGCTAAAAGTGCTTACAACGGCCTCGGATAAGGACCCCCAGGAACTCAAAACATGATGCTGGACAGACGATCAAACTTTGTGCCGCTGTTTTAAGAGCAGCTGACCGTCTCTGGCTTGCCCTGCAAGGGCAGACTGGAAGGGACCAGCCTGGGCTCTCAGAAAACATGGCCAAGGTCTACCTTTCCTCTCTTCCACTCACCCGTCTTCTCTCTTCTCTTTGTTGTCTTGTGCTCCCCTCAAAGCGTGCTGCGAGGACCCCAGAAACCAGCCTTGAATGACCTCCTTGCCTGTCTCCCTTTGCCGGGCACGTCGACAGATGCCCTGTGGGAACCCTGCCACAGGAAAAGGGCAACAGATTCTTGGCTTCTCCTGCTCCTCCCCGCACTGGTGGCCTCCACTTGCAGTGACCTTATTTCCCTCTTTACACTCATTAAAGAATTGCTGCAACCCCGTCTTTGTCCCGTGGAGTGTCTTTCATACTGACTGCCAAGGGAGAAAGCCATTGCTTTGGGGGGAAATTAGGAGGGGGGACACAGGGGGACCCTTCATCACTCCTAGAGGCATTGGAGGGTGGGACACACTGCAGCGAGGCCTCTGAAAGAGGCACTGCCTCTTTGAAGCTGAGGAAGACATCCCGAGTTACTCCACAGCCGATGGTCGTCAGTCCTTGCCTTGCTGCGCCTCTGCTCAGAAATACTCCCTTGGCCCTGCAGCATGTCAGGAACAGGAATCCTGACAACTGCTGTCCTCCAGAGAGGAACTGTGGGCACGTTGGAGGCCCTGGGAAGGTGCAAAGAAGACTCTCCTCAGTGGCGCCCAACAACAGGACCACAGGCAATGGGCACAGGCTGAAACACACGAGGCTGTGTCTGAAACATCATGAAACACTTTTTTTTACTGTGAGTGTGACTGAGCACTGGGACAGGTTGCCCAGAGAGGCTGTGGAGTCTCCCTCCTTGGAGATATTCAAGAGCCATCAGAACATAGTTCTCGGTAACCTGCTCTAGGTGACTCTGCTTCAGAAGGGTGGTTGGAGAAGTCACTTCTAGTGGTCCCTTCCAACCTCTACCATTTGGTGATTCTCCAAAAGACTTTTTACAAAATAACTTTTCCCACAGTTGCTCTGCCCTTCTGGGATAGCAGAAAAGGGGTGTTTCTAGTGCATGCCCATGATCAAAAGCCATAAAGGAGGCTTTTAAATTTTTAGTCTTTTGTCATAGATTACTTCCTGCATCTTTCAAAGGGGCCTTGGTTTCTATTGTCCATATCTGCTTGTTCCTGGCGATACAACAATGTTTTATCATGATCTTTTTAGGGTTGTCACTGTCTAGATTTACACTGTAATCCAACACGAGATCCCTCAGTGCCTCAAAATTGACCTTTTCTCTGTTTGATGCATTTAGAATGATGCCTTTAACCTCTAAATTGCACTTCTCTCTAGACTGCAAGACGCTATAGGATTTAGGGCCTGATGACACAAACGCCACGATATGCTCGTCTGACAGACACGTGCCCATCAACTCACTGAGGAGGGGGTTCCCCGTCCCCTGGATGACTCACAGATATCACGGAGCCTCTGTCAAGATAAAGGTAATGGTCTTGCAGGGCACCTGAGAGATTGTAAAGCTCTAGGTCTGAATACGTTGTGGTGAAGAAACCTATGGAAATGTTAGTATTGTACGCCAGGGTCATGTACCCTTCGGCGTGGTTCCATGAGACGGTGGCTGCATCCTCATCGATAAAAGCACAAGCTGGAGAAAAGAGGTAACTATACAACTCATCTGGTTGTCTTACAATGTTGATGTTGAGTAGGTTGTACCTCTGTCCAAATGTTCCCCACAGAGAATTTAAAAACAGTTTTGCCATTTGATGTTTCATGGAGTTTTTCTTACTGTGTTCAGGCCACAAAATGACATCTTCTTTCTGCCTGTCTGTTCAAGTTTCAATAATTTTCACGTAGCGAGTAATGCCCGATATAAATTAATAACTGTATCCTTCCAGATATTGTCTGGCTCCAAACCTCTGAACCAGCTGGTCCCACTGTGCTCCATGGAAGCCATGAGGTGGACTGCTGCTTCCTCTGCCCCTGCTGTATTTGAGGCTGGGGGCCAAAATGGACCCTTCAAACGCTCCCTCAGGACTTGGGAGGGCAGCAGGCAGCCTCCACAGTGAATCATCCTCATTGTGTTGGGAGGGAGGGATGGAAAGAGAAAGACACAGCATGTCCTCACGCATGGAAAGCCCTTGGGTGACCATCCGAGGATTGTAGGGCTGGGAGCAGCTGGGCCCCTTCCTGTCAATGTGACCCCAGGCAACCCCAGCAGTTTGCCCCAGGCCAACATCACTGCCTTGCATTGGACCCATCCAGGACTTGAGCTGCGTCTTCTGCTGACACTGAGACATTCCTGCCCCAGAAAACCTGGGGCCTCTCAAGCCCAGCACTCAGAAGAAGCCTCTGTGAGGCAACGAGTATGGCATTAGCCAGGAAATGAAAAGGGAGCATCCTGGAAAACAACCACCCTGCCTATGTCATTAGCTGGGATGCGTTCCGTTTGTCACGAGCACCTTAGAAAATTGCCACTTCCGTAGAAGCTACGTGTGGGCCTGGGGCAGGTCCGGGCCACCATAAAAGCCAGCCCAGCTCCCCACTCTCTCATCCACTTCTCTTGCCTCTTTCTCCTTGGGAACCAGGTGAGTCTGAAGCCCTTTCCTTATGTCCTTTTCTGTTCATGCAGATGTGAGGTTCTCCATCCTGTGCTAGGTCATGGTGCTGCTTCTCATGAGGGGCTGAAGACAGGTGAAGGTTTGACTCAGGGAGTGTTTGGGACTTGCCTGAGAAGGCTCTTAATTGAAGAAGTGGGCAGCAGCCTCATTGGGCCAGGTGACACTTTGCAGCACCATGCCTGGATGAGGCCCAGAAACCCTTCTGCCTCACTGCTTAGTTTCTACCTCCTGGCTCAGCAGGTGCCTTTGACACACTTGCAGTGGGGTGATGAGCTCGTGGCAGACTGCTCCTCACATGTGCCTGTGCTCTGATTCCTCTCTGCCCTCTCTCCCAGGTGCACCTCCACCCTCCAGACATGTCCTGCTACGACCAGTGCCTGCCCTGCCGGCCCTGCGGCCCGACCCCGCTGGCCAACAGCTGCAATGAGCCCTGTGTCAGGCAGTGCCAGAACTCCACCGTCGTCATCGAGCCCTCCCCCGTGGTGGTGACCCTGCCCGGACCCATCCTCAGCTCCTTCCCGCAGAACACCGTTGTGGGATCCTCCACCTCTGCTGCCGTTGGCAGCATCCTCAGCTCTCAGGGAGTGCCCATCACCTCTGGCTGCTGTGACCTCTCCTGCATCACCAGCCGCTACTGTGGCAGCAGATGCCCCCCCTGCTAAAGCCACTGGTGACAGCCTGGATGAGGACGCCCAGGAATGCAGGCCTAGATTCTGGACTGAGGACAGAGCTCCTGGCCATCGATTTTGGAGAGGCTGAGCATGCAGTGCTGCCCTTCCAGAGGAGGTGCAGCTGGGGCTCTCTGAAAACATGGCCAAAGTCTAATTTCCTTGCCTTCCACTCTCTCCCGTCTCTTTCTTGTCTGCTTTTCTTCTGGGCTGTAAGACCCCCCCAGAGCCAATGTGGGGGATCTGCTGACCCCTCTTCCTCCGTGGTGCAGGCAGATGGATGCCCTGTGGGATATCTCCTGTGGGCAATGGGCACAGACTTTCAACAGCTGCTAGTGCTCTCCCTGCTCTCATCCCCTCCTCTAGAAGTGATCTCATCTCCTTCTTCAGAGTCATTAAACTTTTCCGCATTTCAGCCTCTGCCTCCACGTAATCCTTCTTTGGTGTCATTGTCTCTAGTTGACAAGGAAGAAAAGCATTGTCTTGGGTGGGGGGAAGTAAGGTGGGGGCACAAGTGGACATTTCATCATTCCCAAAGGAAGGAGAGGGCGGGACACAGGACAAGGAGTCCCTTCCAGTCACTGTCTCTTGGAGCTAAAGAAGACATACTCAGTTCCTCCTAAGCCAGGGGCGATCAGGCCCTGCATTCTGGCATCAGGCCTTTGACACTGTCGCCCACAACATCCTTCTGTCTGAATTGAAGAGAGGTGGCTTTGATGGGTGGACTGTTTGGTGGATGAGGAATTGGTTGGATGGTTGCATCCGGAGGGTAATGGTCAATGGCCCAATGTCCAGATGGAGACGAGTGATGAGTGGTATCCCTCAGGGGTCTGTATTGGGACCAGTACTGCTTGATATCTTCATCAATGACATAGAAAGCGGGATCGAGTGCACCCTCAGCAAGTTTGCGCACAACACCAAGCTGAGTGGTGCAGCTGACACGCCTGAGGGACAGGATGCCATCCAGAGGGACCTGGACAAGCTCGAGAAGTGGGCCCATGTGAACCTCATGAGGTTCAACACGGACAAGTGCAAGGTTCTGCACCTGGGCCGGGGCAACCCCTGGTATCAATACAGGTTGGGGGACAGAGGGATTGAGAGCAGCCTTGCAGAGAAGGACTTGAGGGTACTGGTGGATGAAAAGCTGGACACGAGCCAGCAATGTGTTCTTGCAGCCCAGAAAGCTGTTTCCCGGGCTGCATCCAAAGAAGTGTGGCCAGCAGGTTGAGGGAGGTGATTCTGCCCCTCTAGTCTTCTCTGGTGAGAACCCACCTGGAGTACTTGCATCCAGGTCTGGAGTCCTCAGCACAGGAAAGGCATGGAGCTGTTGGAGAGGGTCCAGAGGAGGGCCACAAAAATGATCAGAGGGATGGAACACCTTTCCTGTGAAGAAAGGCTGAAAGAGCTGGGATTGCTCAGCCTGGAGAAGAGAAGGTTGCGAGGAGACCTTATTGTGGCCTTTCAGTACTTAAAGGGGACCTATAAAAAAAAAAGGGACAAACTTTTTAGTAGGGCCTGTTGCGATAGGACAAGGGGTAATGGTTTTAAACTTAAAGAGAGTAGATTCAGTCTAGATATAAGGAACACGTTTTTCATGATGAGGGTGGTGAAACACTGGAACAGGTTACCCAGAGAGGTGGTAGATGCCCCATCCTTGGAAACATTCGAGGCCAGGCTGGATGGGGCTCTGAGCAACCTGATCTAGTTGTAGATGTCCCTGCCAATTGCAGGGGGGGATGACCTTCAGAAGTCCCTTCCATCCCAAAGCATTCTATGATTCTATGAAATCTTTCCGCATCACAGCCTCTGCCTCCACATATTCCTTTCATCGGTAGACATTGTCTCATATTGCCAAGGAAGAAAGGCATTACCTTGGCTGGCGGGGGATAAGGTGAAGGAACAAGCGAACACGGGGCAGTGGGCCCCTTCCAGTCACTGTCTCTTGGAGCTGAGGAAGACATATTCAAGCTCCTCCACAGCCAGCGGCCATCAGGCCCTGCCTTTTGGCATAGGAGCTGGGACTGGTCCCAGAACACCATTTTACTCCTAAGAAGATGACCAGGCCATCAGGGAGTGGCAAGTTCTCATGAGTTATTGCTCACCTTCCTGAGGACATCAGAGGAGATATCTAAACTCCAAAGGAGGACAGGTGGCCTCTGCCTGAGATTGAGCTGTTGGTACCACTCACTGTGGCTGCAGACCGGATGCCATCACTAGACTGGATCCAGATCCTCTCCCCTTCCTCATCGGTGAGGTGCAGAAGCAGGAAAAGCTGAGGATGCAGTATGAGCAAGACTGAGGTCTCCCTAAAGGGGCTTAAGTCTAAGAAGCATCAGGAGAAGGGCAAAAGACAGTATCTGGGGAAGTGCAAAGGAGGGTCACAGAAGTAAAAAGCTGACCCAGGCAAGATGGGAGAAGTGTCTTGCCCCTACACAAGCAGAGCAGGGGAGGCAATTCCTTCCTGGTGATGTTCAAGGATCCTGAGCTTCCCACACTCTCCTCCACATAGCTCCTGAACTGTCAGCAAAATATTCCTGACAGCGTATTGGCTGAGGCCTGTCCCTGTGCACAGAAGAGCTCCCCAAACAGTTCAGTGAAGCCTGATGTGTGCACACATGCGTTCCTGATCCTGCCAGGCTGAAAACACCAATGATGTCTGATGAACAGTTGTCCTTTGCAGACCTAAAAGGATTCAAAAGGAGGACTCCAAGTTCAGCCAGAGCTCAGGTTATCCCACACTTCTGAATTCAGCCTCCACAATCACCTGAGCAAAAATATAACTGCTGCAAGATGGATTTTCACCTGAATGCCCTCCCGTGGTCAGCCTGGACTGAGTAGAGTGGAGGAAACCGTCACAGGGCTTGTCAAATGGAAACCTTGGTTCATCCCTTGTGCTCCTTCCCACTTGGGGATTTCCACTTTCTTGGGGACTGAGGGATCCAGTTCTTGCCGAAGCTGTGTCAGCACTGCTGTCTTCTCAAGAAATGCCTACTCTGGAAAGGTCGACCCTGACGGGGTTTTGAGGAAAACCCGGAGAACACAATGAAGCTCTTTCTTTTTTTTTTTTTTTTCAGAGAAAAAAAGGAACTTTTTACAAGGGACTGACTGCAAGGCTCAGGTGAGTCTCTGACTGGTTCTTTCCAGCCCTTGGGGAGGTGCAGAGTGCACAGATGAGAATGGACAAGTGCTCTCTGCACAGCAAATACTCTCTTGTCCTAGGGTATACAGTGAAACCAGTTCCAGAGCAGGGGTTCTTTCATTACTTTCTCCTTCCTCTCAAGCCACTGACACTAGCCCCTTCTGGAAGAATATAATCGCCTGCAGATCTCTGAGTGCACTGAGGAAATAGTGCACAGACACATCCCCTTCCTCCCCTGGGTTGCTGCACAGCCAAAGAAACTCGCTGCACAGCCAAAGAAACTCCCTGCACCAGGGTGTCTTGTACAGCACAGAGGTACAAGACACTGTCAGAGACCTCAACTTCCTCCAGCCGCAGGAGGCTGTATTTCTCTGTGGTGTTCAGCAATGTGGTGAGATGGCCGCTCTGCTTGGGGCCAGCTGATGCTTGCTACAAGACCAGGTGTGAGGCTTCGCCTTTCTTCTGCTGGTACCAGAACAAGCCATGCAAGTTAGAGACCTGGTAGGCACAGGTTGTTTGGAAGGCGTTTCTCTCCTCTACTGTGACTTGTCCTTCTTGCTGGGTGACAGTGGTCTGTCCCATGGTGCCTGGAAGAAAGCAAAGGTCAGCAACTGTGCAGGGAATGGCTCTGAGAGGCAAAACAAGAAGGGATGCAAAGCGTCGGAGGAGAAGGCTCCCTGGGCCTTGCTCTGCAGCCAGAGCTCCATGGATGGGAACAGCAAGGCGGTGGGTGTTTTTGGGCCTCAGCTCAGCGTGAATCCCACAGCACAATAAGGTCAATTACCTCCCACAGGGATATCCCCAGAGAGAGCCAGGTCTTCCATGCTGACTCTCATGCTACCCAGAGTCTCCAGGGAACAGCCTGTAGCGCCTGGCTCTCCTGTGCTAGTTTCATCCTACTCCTCATTCCCTGTCCTCTCAGAAGTCTCGGAGGTCATGGGAGGGCGAAGGAAGCACTGGCATTGTGGACATGCAGGAGAAATGGCTAGCCAGGGCATGCTGCACGACATGTACCAGCCAGGAGAGACACTGGGACACCCTAACACTGTGAGTGGGACGGAAGAGCTTTCATGTCCCGGCATCAGCTTTCAAAAGGCCTGTGTGCCAGAAAAATATGTAGTTCGGAGATAGAAAAGAGCTTCTGCAATGATATGTCTGAGAAACACTGGGCCCAGACAGATCACAAGAGAAAGATGGAGAGAGGTGGACAGCTGGCAAGAGAAAAGGAAGGCAAGGGGTCTAAGACGACAAGGAGAGGAGGTGTTTCTTCTCGGTCTCATCTTTTCTTCTCCATCAGTAACAGCATCTTAGAACCATAGAATGTTCTGAGTTGGAAGGGACACACAAGGATCACCGATTCCAACTCCTGTCCCTGCATAGGATAACCCCAAAATTCACACAATATGTCTGAGGGCGTTGTCCAAATGCTGCTTGAATATTGTCAGGCTTGGCGCCATGACTACCTCTCTGGGGAGCCTGTTCCAGTTCTCCACCACCCTTGGGGTGAAGAACCTTTTCCTAATATCCAACCTAAGCCTCCCCTTGAGGTTTTTACTTTCTCTATCTTGAGAAAATAGGTCCAAATCCACCCATGTAATCCGATGCCCGTAAGTCAAGAGCAGCTCCCTGCAGAGATCTGTTGAGGGGTGAGGGTCT
The DNA here is from genome assembly GCF_965183815.1 of Platalea leucorodia. Classification (NCBI taxonomy): domain Eukaryota; kingdom Metazoa; phylum Chordata; class Aves; order Pelecaniformes; family Threskiornithidae; genus Platalea; species Platalea leucorodia. The sequence goes on from NW_028121131.1 coordinate 37,593, forward strand.
CGTGAGAAGAAGAGGAATCATGGTTCCAGTCAAAGCCAATGCTTCCCCAGTGGTTGCCTCAGGAAGGCAGCGAGGATGAGATACCCAAGGTGCACGCTGAGACCCATCCTTCTGCATGTGTGAGAGGGAGACTCAAAAACCCCACACGTCCCCACCAAGAGCCCCGAGAGAGCAGAGCTGCTGGAAATGACTCTGCAAGGGGAACAAAGAAAGAAATGGGGAGGAGAAAATGCTTGGTCTTAGCATGCCTGAAATGCCCTTGCTGTGGTCCTCCCTCCTCCAGCAGTGACACGTGTCGTTCCTGCAGCCAACACCTTCTGCCTTTCCAAGGTGAAGGGTATAAGGGGTAAATGCTTGCACGTGGTGACCAACCTCTCTGACACATCCTCCTGTGCAATATCTTGGGAGTCTCTCCTTCTCTGATGCCTCTTCTTCCTCTCTCACCAACCACCAGCCCTCGGTGCGGTTGGCCTCTCCAAGCTCCTGCACAGTGTCTAGCCCCAAACTCCTGTCAGCATACCCCCCAAACCCTGCAGACCCTAACTGTCCCTCTCAGCTCCCTCAGGCACAGTGGACGTTCTCCCTCTCTCCAAAGGAAGGTATCTCAGGAATCAATAAATGAAGCTACCTGCCACACTGCCCAGCCAATCTCATAAACCAGCTTCTGAAAGGCTCATTGGGGGGAAACCCCCAAACAACAAAAACAACAAACAGCCTTTCCACTTGACCATAACCTTTCCATTTTCAGTTTCCTCAAAACCAGTCCTCTCCTTACTTCTAGCCTTTAACAAACAAACCTGCCATACTGTTTTCACTCTTTCCATAGCATTATTGAGGTTGGCCAGGGCTGCGTCCAGTCAATTCTTGAAAACTTCCGAGGCCAGAGACTGCACAACATCTGTGGACAGTGCTTTCCAGTACGTGAGAATTTTCAGGGTCCAAAAAAAGTGAAAGCGTTTCTTATATCTAAATAGACTTTCCTAGTGTGCTGGTTTTGGCTGGGATAGAGTTAATTTTCATCATAGAAGCTAGTATGTTTTGCATTTGTGCGGAAAACAGTGTTGATAATACAAGGATGTTTTAGTTACTGCTGAGCAGTGCTTACACAAAGTCAAGGCCTTTTCTCCTCTCACACCATCCCACCAGCAAGGAGCTGGGGGTGCGCAAGAAGCTGGGAGGGGACACAGCTGGGAGAGCTGACCCCAACTGACCAAAGGGATATTCCATACCATATGATGTCTTGATCAGTATATAAATCTGGGGGGGGGAAGAAGAAGGAAGCGGTGGATGTTGTTAGGAATGATGGCGTTTGTCTTCCGAAGTAACCGTTACGCATGATGAAGCCCTGCTTTCCTGGAGATGGCTGAACACCTGCCTGCCGATGGGAAGTAGTGAATGAATTCCTTGTTTTGCTTTGCTTGTGCGCGTGGCTTTTGCTTTACCTATTACACTGTCTTTATCTCAATCCACAAGTTTTCTCACTTTTACCCTTCTGATTCTCTCCCCCATCCCACTGGGCAGGAGTGAGCAAGAGGCTGCACATGGTGCTTAATTGCCAGCTGGGGTTAAACCATGACACCCGCATTCCAAATTGTGTCCGTTGCCTCTAGTCCTACCATTGTGCACTTTGAGAAGAGCCTGGCTCCATCTCGTCCATGTCCTCAGAGCACATAGACACCCATAAGGTCTCCCTTGAGCCTTCTTCTCCTAAGGCCCTGTTCCTTCAGTCCCTCTTAGTGCATCATGCCCCTTGACTGCCTTGGTGGCTTCCACTAGACTCGCTCCCACATGTCAGTACCTTTCTTACATACCACAGGACCCCAGGCACGGTCTCATGAGCGAATCAATAGAGGAGAAGGATCACTTCCCTGGGTCTGCTGGCTGCACTTTTGCTAAGACATCGCAGAGTGCAGCTGGTCTGCCTTGCCCCGAGGGCACACTGCTGACTCCCCTTCAGCCACTGGCCACCAGGCATCCCCTGCCTTCCCAGCTCTCTCACCTATAACCTCTGCCTCCAACACGGTCCAAGCTACATCACAAGATGAAAGGTGCCTGTCCCCAGAGGAACTCGTTGCTCTTGCCTCAGGCCTTTGGAGAAAAGTCCTGTTTTCTTGTGTCCTACCTGGATGGTCACTTCTGGTGGGAACTGCAGCGCAGATTCCTTCTGCGTGTGATCTGTAGAGCCAGAAAGGTATTTCAGCTTTGCCTGCCTCCCTATCCATCTAGCCATCACTTCAGCAGCTTTCTCACTGGCCTCATTCTCCATCTCACTTTCTATAACCTCCCAAAGGCTGATCCATGTCTCTGAAGTGCAGGTTCAAGGTTCAGCCAATTCCTAGACGCAAGGCAAGAAAGGGATTTTCCCTCCTTGGGCTAATTTGGCCAGGGAATAAATAAATCACAGGAGCAATGAGGTCTCCTGCCAAGAGCCATTCTCTCTGACAACAACCCCCAGTGGATGCTGAGGGAAGCATAGGAGCAAGACAAGCAGGTAGGATACTTCTGTTGAGTACCCACTCCTGTGTCCCAAGTCCCTGGGCCTGGACTTGCCTGAAAAAGTCATGCCCATACATGTCCCGAAAGTTTTTTCACTGCTGCACAGGCTGGGGAGCCACAGACTGTGGCACAGATGACCTTCCCCTCTGTTTTATAGACAGGCTTCATCCAGCCCTTCAGATATGCACATGGAGAACCCCTGGCTGCTTGTGCTACCCTGAGCTCCAAGACACCATCACAGAGGCAAGCATGCAGTCTGGCCAGTTGGAAGCCCATTTGAGGAATGCCTGGAGAAGGGATCCTTTGCCAGTTCAAGGCAGGGGCTTCTGCCTTTGCAGAAACCGGGTTTCTCTCTCTGCTTCTGAAGCCCAAGAACATG
>NW_028121130.1:0-5000 GCF_965183815.1 Platalea leucorodia
CCGCGGCAGGCTCGAAACCCCCGGCCGTCTGCGTTCGGCTGCCGGCCACCGCGACCGGTCCGCCGCTCTCTGCGCCCGCTTCGCGGGCCCCGGCTTAGGGCCGGCGGAAAAAAAAGGACGAGGCGCCGCCACCTCGCCCGTGCTACGCAGTCCCTTCACCGAGCCCTCCGGCGCTCCGAGAAGCCAGGGCAAGCCAGACACCACGGGCCGCCCACGTATGGCTCGTGCCGGCAAAAGGAGGGCGAGGCGCCGCCGCCTACGCCCGCGCCGTCCTCGGGCTCTCGGGGGCCGGGGAAAGCCGCGGCAGGCTCGAAACCCCCGGCCGTCTGCGTTCGGCTGCCGGCCACCGCGACCGGCCGCCGCTCTCTGCGCCCGCTTCGCGGGCCCCGGCTTAGGGCCGGAGAAAAAGGGCGAGGTGCCGCCAGCCTCGCCCATGCCACACCACTGGGCCCTCCGGAGCCGGGGCAAGCCGCGGCAGGCTCGAAACCCCCGGTCGTCTGCTTCCGCCATATGCCGGCAGTAAGCTCGCATCATCATCGGGCCCCGTGCGGGACCGGGGAGGAGAAAGCGCCGCAGAGGCTGGACCCCCTTCCCCGGCCTTGCGCGTTCGAGTGCCGGCGACCACCGCCGGCCGCCGGTCTTTGCCCTTGATCCCCGCGGAGGGGTCTGCCGTTCCCTCTCGTGCCGCTCTGCCAACGGCCGCTCGCTAGCCCTGCTCCGGAGACGAGTCACCGCTCGCTCCTATAGTAGGGACCGGTACGTCGCCGCCCCCAGAAAGATCCAAGACGGCCGTCTCCGCCCACCGGGGAGGCGCGCCAGCGACGCCGACTTTTACGATGACGTAACTGGAGGCAGCACAGAGCAGCGACCCCTTCGGCAGCTCCGAGGAAGCGGAGGGGACAACAGGTCTACCGCTCAGCCCCGGAAATGCGACTAAGTCCCGCCGGAGCCGGGTAGACCTGGCCGCCCTGTCCGACGGACGCTCCGGCAGCGACAGGCCGGGGTCGCCGGCCGCCGCTGGCGGCCGACCCGGGCTCCCGGAGCCGGGTAGACCTGGCAGCCGCCGCACGCGCGCCGGAGCCGGGTAGACCTGACAGCCGCCGACCCGGTCTCCGGAGCCGGGTAGACCTGGAAGCCGCCGCACGCGCGCCGGAGCCGGGTAGACCTGACAGCCGCTGCCTGCGCCGGAGCCGGGTAGACCTGGCAGCCGCTGCCGGCGCCGGAGCCGGGTAGACCTGACAGCCGCTGCCTGCGCCGGAGCCGGGTAGACCTGGCAGCCGCCGCCGGCGCCGGACCCGGGTAGACCTGACAGCCGCCGCCGGCGCCGGAGCCGGGTAGACCTGACGGCCGCCGCCGGCGCCGGAGCCGGGTAGGCCTGCGGGCCGCTGCCGGCGCCGGAGCCGGGTAGACCTGCGGGCCGCTGCCGGCGCCGGAGCCGGGTAGACCTGGCAGCCACCGCCGGCGCCGGAGCCGGGTAGACCTGGCAGCCGGTGCCGGCGCCGGAGCCGGGTAGACCTGACGGCCGCTGCCTGCGCCGGAGCCGGGTAGACCTGCGGGCCGCTGCCGGAGCCGGGTAGACCTGTCGGCCCCCGAGGAGCCCGGTAGACCTGCCGGCCGCTCTGTGCTCCCGAGCCGGCTGGACCGTGCGACCCGGTTCTCCCGGCCGGGTTCGGGTGCGGGGGGGGGGGGCGGCGGCGGCGGCGGTGGGGGGGGGGGGTGTGCAATTTTTCGATATTTAAGGGAATCCGGTACAGAGGCCACCCTCTCCCGGTTCTGCCGGCCGGGGAGGGCCGGGTCATTCCCCCCCCCCCCCGCCGTTTCCGAGATTTAAGCGCTTCTAACGAAAAGGCAGTAAGTTTAAACGTACTGTCTCATGCAAGACTTATTTGACCTTCTTCGCTTTCCAGATTAAACATCAATAAAATATTAATAAACAACTTTTTAAATTTTTTATTTCTTTTTTTTTTTTAAAAAAAAAAAAACACCCGCCGCACTCAAACGCGCGCACGCCCCTTCCCCGACCCGGTGGTCCGCCGCGCGCTGGCCGGCTTCACCGCCCCGGCCAGCCTCTCCGCTCCGCCTGCCCCCCTCGAACACACGCTCTGGCCGGCGGGGGACCGGGTAGAGGCGGCGGCCCCCATCGCGAGCCGCCCGGCTCCCCGGCGTGAGTTTGCCGTCCGCCGGGAGGCTTTAGGACCCCAGGCGCCCGTAGCCGGGTCCGGGTCCCGGCGCCGCCGGGTGCTCGGCGGCTTTTGTTTTTGGTTTCGCGGTGTGGGGTTTGGGGGGGGCTGGGGGGGGGGCGGGGGGGGGGTGGGGTGTGCGTTTTGTTCCTTTTTTTTTTCCCCGCTTGCCATCGTTTTATTTTACTCTGACCTTTTAAAACACAATAAATAGATTAAAACACACGTCTGCGATCCTGCAGACGCGCCCGCCCCCCGCGACATACGCGTCTCAGACACGCGCGCGCACCCCCCCCCCCCACGCACCCCCCCCCACCCCCACCCCCCCCCCCCACGCCTTGCCCCCCCCCCCCCTCGCCCCAGCACGTAGCCCGCGTGCGTGTGCTCCCCCTCCCTCCCTCCCTGCGCTGCAGTTGCAGACCCGCAGCCCGGTAGGCGCGGCCCCTCCCCGACCCCAGACTCGCCGGCGCCCTGGAGCAGCAGGGGTCGGGGGGTGGTCCCCCCGTTGCCCGGCAACCGGGCCCCTGCCCGCAAGGAAAGGGCAGAGGTTCCCGCCGCGCCAACGGTCCTGCGCTCAGCCGCGGCGGCAGCGACAGGGAAGGGAGGCTGGCGCAGAGGCAGGCGAGAGCGGTCGGCGAGCAGGCAGGGAGCCTGGCGCAGAGGTAGGCTGGGGACGGGGTGGGGCGGGGGGCCCGCGTCTCCTTTCGGAGAAGATTTCTGTTTGGGTCGGTTAGGGTTTTTTTTTTCCTTCCCTTCTGCGTTTTTTCTCCTCTTTTTCTGACTGAGTGAGCGGGAGAGAAAGGCGGGAGCCGGGGCACGGGCACGGGCACGGGCAGGGTAGCAACTCGGCAGCCAGGGTGAGAGACCGCCCGCCCCCGGGACTCCCCTCTGGCGCCCGGGCACGGAGCCGGCAGGAATGCCGCTGGGTCCTAAAGTCTCCCGCCTGCCTTCCCCGGGGCGGCAAACGTGCCGTAGGAAGGCCGGGGGGGGGGGGGGGGGGGGGGGGGCCGGGGGGCTAGCGGGGGGGATGGGGGGGGGGGGGCGGGGGGGGCACGACGGCGTCAGCGGGAGGCGCGCGCGCGCGCGCTCCGCGTGCCTAACGTGCGCCCGTCTGGGGGGCGGGCGGGCGCGCGCGGGCCTGCGCCCACGCGCGTGGAGCGGCGGGCGAGGGGTTCGGGCCGGGGGTTACGTTTGTGGGCGAGCCGGGCGCCTCTCCGGGGGCGGGGGGTTCGGGGGGGGGGCACGTGCCCGCGCCGGGGGCCTGTTTAGTTTGGGGTGCGCGCACGCGGGAAGAAACGAAAAAGATTCGCGACGCTGTTGATGACGCCGCCTTCTCTGTTACAGCCCGCGTTGCCGGCGGCGTCGGTGTCCGGGCCCGCGCCCTTGCCGGTCGAAGCCGTCCCTGGGAAAGCAGCCGCCGCCGGCCTCGGCCCGGGCAGAGACGTGGGTCCCCAGGGCCGGGCTCCAGCGACCGCGCGGCAGGGCCCCGGCCGGGGCCGGCGGAGAGAGAGGCGGGCCGCGCTTCTAACAGACGGCCATCGGCGTTTCCGTCGCCGGCGGGATGCGTCGGAGCGGTGAGTCCCGCCGAGAGGACGGGCCCGGCGGCCTCAGGCGAGGGGGGACGGCTCCTTTGCCGGCGGCGGGGAGACGGCCCCGGGCGGGCCCGATCTTCCGGCACGGCGGCCGCGAGAGCGCCTCGTCTCCGAGGACGCTCGGCTAAGTCGGCCCGGGCCGCGGGGAGCGTTCGTCGGGCACGTGGCCGGCCAGGACTTTGCTCAGAGGCCTGCGAGACCGCCGTCCCTCGGAGGCCCGGCCGCGTCCCCGGAGAGGCCTTCTCAGGGACGGAGGCCCGTCCCGGGAATCGCGGCGCCGGCTGGGCTGGGCTGGGCTGGGCCGGGCCGGGCCGGGCCGGGCCGGGGCGGGCGAGAGGCCCGTCCGGCTAACGAGTGACGGCCCGTGTTTTTCTCCGCTCCGGCCAGGTCTCGAGGCGACGTGGAAGGGGCTTGCCGCCCCAGGCCGAAAGCAGCTTCGCCCGGAGCCCCCGCGGAAGGTAGGCCGGCGACCCCCCGCCGCGGCCGCGCCGGGACGGACCCGATCAGGTAGCGGTCGCGAGCGAGGGCGCGGGGAACGCGGCCCCCGGCGGGCGGCGAGAGAAAAGAATAAAGGAAGGTTCTAAGGGGTAAAAGGGGGAAAAAAAAAAAAAAAAAAAAAGAAAAAAAGAGAAAGGGAAAAGAGAGAAACGATAATAAAAAAGGAGGCGGGGCGGGCGGGCGCTTCTGTACACGGACCCCTGCGGGGGGGCCCGGCCTCGGGAGGCCTCTCGATCTGCCGCTGCCCGTTCGTTGTCGATCGCATCGACGCGCGCCGGCCCGCGTTTCACGAAGGTAAGGAACGATTCGTGAACCGGTCGCCGGCACGGGGATCGGTCGCGGGCGACGGAGCGGTACGGATTCGTGGCTATCGGGCGATCCCTACCGTGAAGGAATTCACGAATCGACTCACGGATCCGACGGTTTACCGCTCGCGCGTAAATACCGATCGGTCTCCCCCTCCGACGCGAGAGCGATCGCGTCGTGGCAAAAGAAAGGCTGCGTCGATTCGTTTCTTATCGATGAGTAGAACGCTACGGTAATAAAACAGCACCGCTCTAACGACACCGTTTAATAGGGTTAACGTCGTCGACGCTCCACGGAATTCTCTCCAAAAAGAAAGCGACGTTCTTAAGAAGGGCTCGGCCTGTCACGACGCGCAAACGATCGACACCGTTACGGAGCTCCAAACTAAAAATTAAAACCCCAAAAAACCCCACCAAAACCACCG
>NW_028121130.1:12500-15000 GCF_965183815.1 Platalea leucorodia
GGCTCGGCCGGCGATTGATCGTCAAGCGACGCTCAGACAGGCGTAGCCCCGGGAGGAACCCGGGGCCGCAAGTGCGTTCGAAGTGTCGATGATCAATGTGTCCTGCAATTCACATTAATTCTCGCAGCTAGCTGCGTTCTTCATCGACGCACGAGCCGAGTGATCCACCGCTAAGAGTTGTCTGCCTTTCGGCACCGCCCCGCGCGCGCGGGGGGGCCGGGACCGCTCGCCAAGAGCGGCCCCTTCTCTGAGGACGGCACCGCCGCCCGCCCGCCCGCCCGCGCCGGCCCGCCCCTCCGCCCGCGCGGAGGGGACGCCACGCGGCGCGGCGAAGCGCGACGCGCGGGCCTCGCCTCGGCTGACCGTACGAGCACACACGGAGGAAAGGGGAGGGGGGTGGGAACGCAACACCCCGAACGGCAAGGGCGGGGGGAGCCCGCGCTCCCCGGCGACCGCCTGGGAAATGCACCTTGCGCGCTTCGGAGGCGGCCCAGGCGCCCGGGCTCGGCCCGGCCTCCGCACGGAGGCAGCGGCGCGCGCCCGGCCGCGCCGCCTGCCCGCCTCGCTGCTTGGCACACGGACGCCGCTGCTGCCCGCCGCCGGGCAGCAGAGCGGGGCGCCCCGCCGGCCCCGCGCGCGCCTCCGCGCAAGCTCCGCCGCGCCACCGCGGCCGGCTCCCCCCCGGCTCGCCCCGCCGGCACCCTGCGCGGCTCCGCCGCCGCGCCGGAGGTGGCGACCGCCGGAAGCCCGAGCGCGCGACGCGCCGCCCGCGGCCTGCCGGACGGCGCCCGCCGCCGCGCCGGAGCGGCCGCCCTCCCGGAACCGCCGCCGCCGCCGCTTCTCGCGCCTCGACCCCTTCCGCGGGCACGCGCCGCGCGGAAGGCGGACGGAGCTAAGGCACAGGGGGCGGCGCCCGCTCTCCCCGTTTCCACGCGGAGAACGGGAGTGGGACGCCCCCGCCCGCCCGCCCGCCCGCCCGGCACGGCCGGGAAAGGCGGCGGGGAAGCGACGGGCGGGGCCCGGGCCGGGACGGCCGCGGCCGGCGGCGGGCGCCCTCCGGCCGGCCGGCCGACTACGCCGAGCGACGACGCCGCCGCTCGGCCGGGGTGCCGCCCTCGCCGGCGGCCGGCGGCGGGAGACCGCCGAGGGCTCGCCGGGGCGGGGAGGGAGCGGGAGCGCAGCGCGGCGCAGCGCTGCGACGGAGGCGCGGCGGCCCCGGTGGGGGGGGCGCCGCCCGGCGAGCCCCCACCGCGGGGACTCGCCGCCCCGGCGCGGAGCCCGCGCTCCCGCCGGGGTCGCCCGTTTCGAGGCGGGCAGGCCGGCCACGGCCGACCGCGCCGCGGGTCTCTCCGCCGAGACCGGACCGCGGGGTGGGGGGGGCAGTGGGGACCCCTCCCCGGCACGGCTGCCCGCGGGACGAGCGCGGGCGGCGGCCAGCGCAGGGGCTTCGCGGGAGCAACTCCCGCCCCTGGAGGTAGCGCCGCCCGGCCGACCCCCGGGTCGCATCGAGCCGCCCGAGTCTTTAAACCTCCGCCCGGCTCCGCGGCCTTCGACCCCCGGGGCTGGCCGAGGGAGGGCCGCTGAAGCGCGGACGCTAGGTACCTGGCCCTGGGGCGAGGGAAACGACCTGAAGGGCCCCGCGGGGGTGCCTCTCCCGCTGCCGCCCTCGGGAGAGCGTCCGCCCGCGGGGGCGCGCCCGACGTCCGCCGCCACCGCCTCGTCCTCCTGCCCGGGGCCCGGGGTTTCCCTCAGTAGCCCGGCGCTGCGCCCGAGAGGAGAGCCGTGGCTCGGGCCGCCCGCTCGCGCGGGACGCGACCCGGCGGGGACCTCGCCCACCCAAGGGGCGGCGACGCCGGCGGCGGAGCTCCCCCCGGCTCCCCACGCGGGGAGGCGCGGGGGGGGGGGCCCCGACGCCGACGCCGTGCCCGACGGCGCCGCGCGCCAGCCCGGAACGCCCGGAGGCCTCGGCCCTGCGCGGCCGGCCGGCCCGGCAGGCTGCTCCGCAGCAGCCCGCCCCGCTGCGGGGGGGGCCGGGGGGGACGCCCCCCCCGGCCCCGAAGGCCCTCTCGCTCGTCTCTCGCCGGCTCGCACCTGCCGCCCCCAGCCCTCGTCGCCGCTCGCCGCTTCCTCCTCCAGCCCGCGCGCGGGGGCTCGGCCGGCGGGGCTCGTCACGCCCCGCGCCGGCAGCCCCCGCTTCCCGCGCGGCTGCCGCCCGCGCTCTGACCGGGCGCGGCGCCCTCTTTGCCTCCCCGGGGCAGGGGAGCCCGCGCGCCCCCCCCCCGCACCTCCCCGGCGGCGGCAGCGGACCGCCGTCGGGCGAGGCGGGCGGGACGGGGGTCGGTCCCCGGGGGGGGCGGACGCCGGCCGGCGGCGGGCGCCAGCGGAGGCGAGGAGCGGGGTGGCGGCGGGGACGCGGCGGTCCCCGCCGACCGGGCGACGCGCGCGCGCGCGCAACGGCGGAGGGAAGCGGCGGAGGCGGCGGCGGCGGCGGCAGCGGCGG
>NW_028121130.1:20000-27500 GCF_965183815.1 Platalea leucorodia
GGGGGCCGGGGAAAGCCGCGGCAGGCTCGAAACCCCCGGCCGTCTGCGTTCGGCTGCCGGCCACCGCGACCGGTCCGCCGCTCTCTGCGCCCGCTTCGCGGGCCCCGGCTTAGGGCCGGCGGAAAAAAAAGGACGAGGCGCCGCCACCTCGCCCGTGCTACGCAGTCCCTTCACCGAGCCCTCCGGCGCTCCGAGAAGCCAGGGCAAGCCAGACACCACGGGCCGCCCACGTATGGCTCGTGCCGGCAAAAGGAGGGCGAGGCGCCGCCGCCTACGCCCGCGCCGTCCTCGGGCTCTCGGGGGCCGGGGAAAGCCGCGGCAGGCTCGAAACCCCCGGCCGTCTGCGTTCGGCTGCCGGCCACCGCGACCGGCCGCCGCTCTCTGCGCCCGCTTCGCGGGCCCCGGCTTAGGGCCGGAGAAAAAGGGCGAGGTGCCGCCAGCCTCGCCCATGCCACACCACTGGGCCCTCCGGAGCCGGGGCAAGCCGCGGCAGGCTCGAAACCCCCGGTCGTCTGCTTCCGCCATATGCCGGCAGTAAGCTCGCATCATCATCGGGCCCCGTGCGGGACCGGGGAGGAGAAAGCGCCGCAGAGGCTGGACCCCCTTCCCCGGCCTTGCGCGTTCGAGTGCCGGCGACCACCGCCGGCCGCCGGTCTTTGCCCTTGATCCCCGCGGAGGGGTCTGCCGTTCCCTCTCGTGCCGCTCTGCCAACGGCCGCTCGCTAGCCCTGCTCCGGAGACGAGTCACCGCTCGCTCCTATAGTAGGGACCGGTACGTCGCCGCCCCCAGAAAGATCCAAGACGGCCGTCTCCGCCCACCGGGGAGGCGCGCCAGCGACGCCGACTTTTACGATGACGTAACTGGAGGCAGCACAGAGCAGCGACCCCTTCGGCAGCTCCGAGGAAGCGGAGGGGACAACAGGTCTACCGCTCAGCCCCGGAAATGCGACTAAGTCCCGCCGGAGCCGGGTAGACCTGGCCGCCCTGTCCGACGGACGCTCCGGCAGCGACAGGCCGGGGTCGCCGGCCGCCGCTGGCGGCCGACCCGGGCTCCCGGAGCCGGGTAGACCTGGCAGCCGCCGCACGCGCGCCGGAGCCGGGTAGACCTGACAGCCGCCGACCCGGTCTCCGGAGCCGGGTAGACCTGGAAGCCGCCGCACGCGCGCCGGAGCCGGGTAGACCTGACAGCCGCTGCCTGCGCCGGAGCCGGGTAGACCTGGCAGCCGCTGCCGGCGCCGGAGCCGGGTAGACCTGACAGCCGCTGCCTGCGCCGGAGCCGGGTAGACCTGGCAGCCGCCGCCGGCGCCGGACCCGGGTAGACCTGACAGCCGCCGCCGGCGCCGGAGCCGGGTAGACCTGACGGCCGCCGCCGGCGCCGGAGCCGGGTAGGCCTGCGGGCCGCTGCCGGCACCGGAGCCGGGTAGACCTGACAGCCGCCGACCCGGTCTCCGGAGCCGGGTAGACCTGGAAGCCGCCGCACGCGCGCCGGAGCCGGGTAGACCTGGCGGCCGCCGCCGGCGCCGGAGCCGGGTAGACCTGCGGGCCGCCGCCGGCGCCGGAGCCGGGTAGACCTGACGGCCACTGCCGGCGCCGGAGCCGGGTAGGCCTGCGGGCCGCTGCCGGCACCGGAGCCGGGTAGACCTGACAGCCGCCGACCCGGTCTCCGGAGCCGGGTAGACCTGGAAGCCGCCGCACGCGCGCCGGAGCCGGGTAGACCTGGCGGCCGCCGCCGGCGCCGGAGCCGGGTAGACCTGCGGGCCGCTGCCGGCGCCGGAGCCGGGTAGACCTGGCAGCCGCCGCGCGCGCGCGCCGGAGCCGGGTAGACCTGGCAGCCGCCGCACGCGCGCCGGAGCCGGGTAGGCCTGCGGGCCGCTGCCGGCGCCGGAGCCGGGTAGACCTGGCAGCCGCTGCCGGCGCCGGAGCCGGGTAGACCTGTCGGCCGCCGCGCGCGCGCCGGAGCCGGGTAGACCTGCGGGCCGCCGCCGGCGCCGGAGCCGGGTAGACCTGGCGGCCGCCGCCGGCGCCGGAGCCGGGTAGACCTGCGGGCCGCTGCCGGCGCCGGAGCCGGGTAGACCTGGCAGCCACCGCCGGCGCCGGAGCCGGGTAGACCTGGCAGCCGGTGCCGGCGCCGGAGCCGGGTAGACCTGACGGCCGCTGCCTGCGCCGGAGCCGGGTAGACCTGCGGGCCGCTGCCGGAGCCGGGTAGACCTGTCGGCCCCCGAGGAGCCCGGTAGACCTGCCGGCCGCTCTGTGCTCCCGAGCCGGCTGGACCGTGCGACCCGGTTCTCCCGGCCGGGTTCGGGTGCGGGGGGGGGGGGCGGCGGCGGCGGCGGTGGGGGGGGGGGTGTGCAATTTTTCGATATTTAAGGGAATCCGGTACAGAGGCCACCCTCTCCCGGTTCTGCCGGCCGGGGAGGGCCGGGTCATTCCCCCCCCCCCCGCCGTTTCCGAGATTTAAGCGCTTCTAACGAAAAGGCAGTAAGTTTAAACGTACTGTCTCATGCAAGACTTATTTGACCTTCTTCGCTTTCCAGATTAAACATCAATAAAATATTAATAAACAACTTTTTAAATTTTTTATTTCTTTTTTTTTTTTAAAAAAAAAAAAACACCCGCCGCACTCAAACGCGCGCACGCCCCTTCCCCGACCCGGTGGTCCGCCGCGCGCTGGCCGGCTTCACCGCCCCGGCCAGCCTCTCCGCTCCGCCTGCCCCCCTCGAACACACGCTCTGGCCGGCGGGGGACCGGGTAGAGGCGGCGGCCCCCATCGCGAGCCGCCCGGCTCCCCGGCGTGAGTTTGCCGTCCGCCGGGAGGCTTTAGGACCCCAGGCGCCCGTAGCCGGGTCCGGGTCCCGGCGCCACCGGGTGCTCGGCGGCTTTTGTTTTTGGTTTCGCGGTGTGGGGTTTGGGGGGGGCTGGGGGGGGGGCGGGGGGGGGTGGGGTGTGCGTTTTGTTCCTTTTTTTTTTCCCCGCTTGCCATCGTTTTATTTTACTCTGACCTTTTAAAACACAATAAATAGATTAAAACACACGTCTGCGATCCTGCAGACGCGCCCGCCCCCCGCGACATACGCGTCTCAGACACGCGCGCGCACCCCCCCCCCCACGCACCCCCCCCACCCCCACCCCCCCCCCCCACGCCTTGCCCCCCCCCCCCCTCGCCCCAGCACGTAGCCCGCGTGCGTGTGCTCCCCCTCCCTCCCTCCCTGCGCTGCAGTTGCAGACCCGCAGCCCGGTAGGCGCGGCCCCTCCCCGACCCCAGACTCGCCGGCGCCCTGGAGCAGCAGGGGTCGGGGGGTGGTCCCCCCGTTGCCCGGCAACCGGGCCCCTGCCCGCAAGGAAAGGGCAGCGGTTCCCGCCGCGCCAACGGTCCTGCGCTCAGCCGCGGCGGCAGCGACAGGGAAGGGAGGCTGGCGCAGAGGCAGGCGAGAGCGGTCGGCGAGCAGGCAGGGAGCCTGGCGCAGAGGTAGGCTGGGGACGGGGTGGGGCGGGGGGCCCGCGTCTCCTTTCGGAGAAGATTTCTGTTTGGGTCGGTTAGGGTTTTTTTTTTCCTTCCCTTCTGCGTTTTTTCTCCTCTTTTTCTGACTGAGTGAGCGGGAGAGAAAGGCGGGAGCCGGGGCACGGGCACGGGCACGGGCAGGGTAGCAACTCGGCAGCCAGGGTGAGAGACCGCCCGCCCCCGGGACTCCCCTCTGGCGCCCGGGCACGGAGCCGGCAGGAATGCCGCTGGGTCCTAAAGTCTCCCGCCTGCCTTCCCCGGGGCGGCAAACGTGCCGTAGGAAGGCCGGGGGGGGGGGGGGGGGGGGGGGGGGCCGGGGGGCTAGCGGGGGGGATGGGGGGGGGGGGGCGGGGGGGGCACGACGGCGTCAGCGGGAGGCGCGCGCAGCGCGCGCTCCGCGTGCCTAACGTGCGCCCGTCTGGGGGGCGGGCGGGCGCGCGCGGGCCTGCGCCCACGCGCGTGGAGCGGCGGGCGAGGGGTTCGGGCCGGGGGTTACGTTTGTGGGCGAGCCGGGCGCCTCTCCGGGGGCGGGGGGTTCGGGGGGGGGGCACGTGCCCGCGCCGGGGGCCTGTTTAGTTTGGGGTGCGCGCACGCGGGAAGAAACGAAAAAGATTCGCGACGCTGTTGATGACGCCGCCTTCTCTGTTACAGCCCGCGTTGCCGGCGGCGTCGGTGTCCGGGCCCGCGCCCTTGCCGGTCGAAGCCGTCCCTGGGAAAGCAGCCGCCGCCGGCCTCGGCCCGGGCAGAGACGTGGGTCCCCAGGGCCGGGCTCCAGCGACCGCGCGGCAGGGCCCCGGCCGGGGCCGGCGGAGAGAGAGGCGGGCCGCGCTTCTAACAGACGGCCATCGGCGTTTCCGTCGCCGGCGGGATGCGTCGGAGCGGTGAGTCCCGCCGAGAGGACGGGCCCGGCGGCCTCAGGCGAGGGGGGACGGCTCCTTTGCCGGCGGCGGGGAGACGGCCCCGGGTGGGCCCGATCTTCCGGCACGGCGGCCGCGAGAGCGCCTCGTCTCCGAGGACGCTCGGCTAAGTCGGCCCGGGCCGCGGGGAGCGTTCGTCGGGCACGTGGCCGGCCAGGACTTTGCTCAGAGGCCTGCGAGACCGCCGTCCCTCGGAGGCCCGGCCGCGTCCCCGGAGAGGCCTTCTCAGGGACGGAGGCCCGTCCCGGGAATCGCGGCGCCGGCTGGGCTGGGCTGGGCTGGGCCGGGCCGGGCCGGGCCGGGCCGGGGCGGGCGAGAGGCCCGTCCGGCTAACGAGTGACGGCCCGTGTTTTTCTCCGCTCCGGCCAGGTCTCGAGGCGACGTGGAAGGGGCTTGCCGCCCCAGGCCGAAAGCAGCTTCGCCCGGAGCCCCCGCGGAAGGTAGGCCGGCGACCCCCCGCCGCGGCCGCGCCGGGACGGACCCGATCAGGTAGCGGTCGCGAGCGAGGGCGCGGGGAACGCGGCCCCCGGCGGGCGGCGAGAGAAAAGAATAAAGGAAGGTTCTAAGGGGTAAAAGGGGGAAAAAAAAAAAAAAAAAAAAAGAAAAAAAGAGAAAGGGAAAAGAGAGAAACGATAATAAAAAAGGAGGCGGGGCGGGCGGGCGCTTCTGTACACGGACCCCTGCGGGGGGGCCCGGCCTCGGGAGGCCTCTCGATCTGCCGCTGCCCGTTCGTTGTCGATCGCATCGACGCGCGCCGGCCCGCGTTTCACGAAGGTAAGGAACGATTCGTGAACCGGTCGCCGGCACGGGGATCGGTCGCGGGCGACGGAGCGGTACGGATTCGTGGCTATCGGGCGATCCCTACCGTGAAGGAATTCACGAATCGACTCACGGATCCGACGGTTTACCGCTCGCGCGTAAATACCGATCGGTCTCCCCCTCCGACGCGAGAGCGATCGCGTCGTGGCAAAAGAAAGGCTGCGTCGATTCGTTTCTTATCGATGAGTAGAACGCTACGGTAATAAAACAGCACCGCTCTAACGACACCGTTTAATAGGGTTAACGTCGTCGACGCTCCACGGAATTCTCTCCAAAAAGAAAGCGACGTTCTTAAGAAGGGCTCGGCCTGTCACGACGCGCAAACGATCGACACCGTTACGGAGCTCCAAACTAAAAATTAAAACCCCAAAAAACCCCACCAAAACCACCGGAAACTACTCCAACGTAAGTCATACCAAATCTAATTCTCTAGCGGTAAAAAAAATAAAAATTCTACCGTACCGTGAGCACGGTGAGTAGTAATAGCGACGTTACTGGCGTCGGGGACTTCTTGTTTACTCGGAAAAGATCATCGCGAACGTTATTTATTGCTACTGTTGTTATTCTTGTTAGCGGCGGCGGCGGCGGTGGCGGTAGTCGTAGCAGCGTCGTCATCATCCTCTCGTGAGGATAAACTCACGACGTGTTATTAGCAATAGCGTGACTTGCTTTTGATATTCTGCGTGCCAATACTCAACGGTTTTGTGAACGGCGAATCGGTAACGAATAAAAGACTAATCGCGCATAAAAGACTAATCGTGCATAAGGTACGTCATTCGAAAGCGATGAATAAGTTATTATTCGTGATAGTCGTCCTATTGAATAACGTGTAGTGCTTTTAGAACGACAAGCGAAAAAAGGAGGTTTTTCGTAGCGTTAGCGCTGATCCTAACGCTGCTACGACGAATAACGTTTACTAATACTGAATTATTTCACGATTCCAAACGATCCATGGAATTCCATCAGGAGAAGCGCCAGAAGGTAAGAACGCTCGCGTGATTCTCTTTCGTACTGCGATTCGGGATAAATTTTAAGCCTTTCCGAACGAATAAATTAATAAAGACCGAAACCGGAACGGTAAAACAATCGATTAATAAATAAATTAGTAACAACAAATTAACACGTTAAATAAACTGCATATTAACGATTCCTTCATTTTAATTAATAATATTTAATAATGATGATATTTAATAATGTTTAATAACAATTAATAATAAATTAATAAGTTAAATATCATTTAATAATTTGTTAATTTTAATGATCTAATAATAAATGGAGAAAATTTATAATTTACAATTATTGTTTAATTTATAACAATAAATAATAATAATTTATATTATTGTTATTAAATAATAATATAATATTATCAAAGTATAAATATTATTATTATAGGAATATTATATTCAATTATATAATATATACTATAATATTTAATATACTTAATATTTATAATATTAAATATTAATATATTTAATATTTATATTGAATATATAATATTATTACATGATATTATAATATTGTTATATAAATATTATTATTATATCAATATAAATATTATTAAATGTATTAATTAAATATATCATTAAATATATTTAAATATATATAAAATACTATTATTACATATTTATATATAAAATATTATTAAATATATTAATTAAATAATAATATAAATTATTCTTAAATAATAATAATTTATAATGATAATTTATATTATTATTATTAAATAATAATAATCTATATTATTATTAAATTTTAATGATTAAAATTATTTATAGTAATAAATTAATTAATAATATAGAGTAATATCTAATGACGCTAATAGGTATTAATTAATTAATTCATTAAACGAAAACAATTAATTCCTTATATCAGTAATGACGATAATGACACGAATGAATAATCCGAGGAATAGATTAATACATAACGAGTTCAATAAAATAGGTCACAGGAAAATATTAATTTAATATAGAACAGTCATCTTTATACTTTTATATTAAAAGGGAATTAAAAAAAAAAAAAATTAAAACCTCGCCCACGACAAAAGCAAAAAAAAACCGAAACACAAACAGAAAGACAGTTCTACCCGGGCCCACGGGCAGGGAGGCCAGGTCTACCCCGGGCCCACGGGCAGGGAGGCCAGGTCTACCCGGGCCCACGGGCAGGGAGGCCTGGTCTACCCCGGGCACCGGGCAGGGAGGCCAGGTCTACGCCGAGCACCGGGCAGGGAGGCCTGGTCTACCCCGGGCACCGGGCAGGGAGGCCAGGT